>NC_090649.1:42939595-43169595 GCF_040937935.1 Hyperolius riggenbachi | reverse complement strand
AAAGTGCCCTGGATCTCTTAGGATCCTAGCAACACCCCTGTCGGTAAGTACAGTATAATCTCGTTATAATAAACAAGGGTATGGTAAACATTCGAGTACAGTGAACAACCTGCAGTTGGCTGAAGGTGTAATGGTTAAGGGCTCTGCCTCTGACACAGGAGACCAGGGTTCGAATCTCGGCTCTGCCTGTTCAGTAAGCCAGCACTAATTCAGTAGGAGACCGTAGGCAAGTCTCCCTTACACTGCTACTGCCAATAGAGCGCGCCCTAGTGGCTGCTGCTCTGCTCTGGCGCTTTGAGTCCGCAAGGAGAAAAGCGCAATATAAATGTTATTTGTCTTGTCTCTCCAGGTCCCGGCCAATCTCCATTATAAGTATATGGGAGTAACGCCTGTTATTGTAAACTCTGATATAATAAAACTTATGTTATAGTAATTTAGTAAACATGGTTTTGGCCCCACATGATGCTGACCCTAGATATAGTAAACATTGGGTGGTGCAATCCAGTGCTGCTCATCAGGATTCCGGATATCCAACCTTTTTTCAGCTATCCAACCGGATTCGGATTGCGGATACCTGGGCCCAAATCCGGATAGCTATCTGTGGATAGTTGGCTGGGCAATGCAGAAATCCGACTATTGAGATACTGTATGACGTCCAGGCCGTCCTGGAGCCAATCAGAGGGCTCCCAGCAGAAGCCCTAGCAACCAATCACAGAGGGGAACCCTGACCAGCCCCACCTGACCTCATTGAGCCAATCAGAGGGCTCCCAGCCTAAGCCCTGGCACCCAATCACAGAAAGGAACACTGGCCAGCCCCCCTGTATAATAATGAGGGCTGCCATGATGAGAAATATCGTCCTTGCTTGTCACTGCTCACTGAGAGACATGCTCCAGTGCTGATGGCCTAGCAAGTGTGTATACAGTGTAAAGCTAAAGCTGTTAAGTGATTAACCCCTTCACTATCACTACACTATTGTTAAATCGTTAATTAGCTTGATTTAATTGTGTGACAGTCAGAGTGTGTGCTCCAGTGCTGCAGGCAGCTGCTATGTGTCTGTGTGTGTGCTGTGCACAGACCAGGACAGCTGTTGCCTGCTGGCCAGCTATTAGCCTTAGCTAGCTACAGTATAGGTTAGGATAGGGATTAGGGAATGGCATTACTGTGTCATTGTGTAGTTAGTACTGTAGAACTGCAGTCATTGCTAGTAGTTGTTAGAGTAGTAATACTACTGTGTTAGCTTACTACAGAACTGCTGTGCTGCTGAGTAGTGCCAGTGTGACAGTTAGTGTCCTCTCCTCTGCTGTCTGACTGTCACTCGGCACTTGGCACTTGGCACATGGCCCTTGGCACGTGGCACTTTGCACGTGTCACTTTGCATGTGGCAGGTGGCACATGGCACGTGCAAAGTGCCACGTGAAAAGTGCCAAGTGAAAAGTGCCACGTGCAAACACGTGCAGAGTGAAAAGTGCCACGTGGAAAGTGCAAAGTGCCACGTGCAAGGTGCAAACTGCCATGTGCAAAGTGCCACATGCCACTTTTCACTTTGCACGTGGCACTTTGCACGTGGCACTTTGCACGTGTTTGCATGTGGCACTTTGCACGTGGCACTTTGCACATGGCACTTTGCACTTTGCACGTGTTTGCACGTGGCATTTTGCACTTTGCACTTGGCACTTTGCACGTGTTTGCACATGGCACTTTGCACTTTGCATGTGGCACTTTGCACGTGCCAAGTGCAAAGTGCCCTGTGCCAAGTGCCATGTGCCAAGTGCCACATGCCAAGCGCCACGTGCCATGTGCCACTGCCAAGTGCCACATCCGGGATGCTCCTGGCAGACGTTACATCTGCTGCTGCATTGCCCTGCTCCTGTTTCCTTTGCTGCTCCCACCGCCAGGGTGCCACAGGCCACTGCTGTTGTACTGATATCACCTATACTTAACCCAAAACACAATTGCTGCGTAATTTTTGGGAGGTGTCTGGGCTGAAAACTACCATGTCCCAGCTGTGCGGTTGGACTTTGGACACAATGTGGGCTGCACGACCGCTTCCTGGAACCTAGTCCTGATGTTAATTGACAGCCATTTTTTTTTTTTGGGGGGGGGGGGGATTTTAAGTTCCCACATCATCAATTAGTGTTCCCTTCAAAAAAATAATGATGCTACATGCCTCATTTACACAAAAAAAATGTTTTTAAAGCAATTTAAAGGTCACTTCCGGGTTTTCTATCTAGATATCCAAATTTGCCTGGATATCCCGGATACTGGAGTCGGATATCCGATTCGGATTGGAAAATTTTGAAATCGGATATCTGACCCGGATTGGATATCTGTGGAACCGGATCCAATCTGGATTTTGAAAAGGCGGTATGCGAGCAGCACTGGTGCAATCATCATATGTCAGTGTGAAACCCATGGAAGGCTGCTGTATTCAGGCTCTTTGGTTGCAGGTGCGTTAATGCCTGATAACATTTGTAAGACAAGAGGAACATATACAGTACAATACAGTACTGTACAAATAAGTTATGGACCATAAAAAGCTATTAAAAATTCATCTAAATAATTTCAAAGGCCCATAGAGTCGAAAGTGTATAGTGTTGTGGACCACAAAAGCCATTTTAAATGTAATCTAAATAAATTCAAAGGCCCATAGGGTAAAAAGGAAATATGGTGAATCCACTGTAAAAACTGCAAAAAGGTACTAGTGTTATAACAACATAATGTAAAGGAGAAGGCTAGTAGAGGTAAAATCTCTTACTAGCACGGTGGCTAAAAAGTTGAATAGTAAGCGCTGAAGTGACAAAGGGTGAAAGGCAGGGTGAGGGTGCTAAGATGTCTATTTTAAACAATGGGTGTGCAATTAGCAATGGACTTACCTAATCAGGGTCTGGTGCAAAGCCAAGCGCCTCTGTGAGAGTATGGGTGCTGTGGCTTTGCTTATATACTGCCTGGGACCTAATTAACCAATGGGGTAGAGGAGTATCATCAAAATGCCATGCAGTGCAATTTCTAAGCTGGAACAAGACAAAAGACCTGTAGAGATAAAATATATATATAACTATCTAGAGAATGGTAGGATACAGAAATGAGTCTCTCAGCACATAAAAATACTTTCATTTATAGAGTCTTTATTCTGTCCAGGCATTGCTTTCTCAAGTGGAGAAAACTGGAGGGTGATGAGGCGATTTGCCCTCTCCAGCCTACGTGACTACGGAATGGGGAAGAGGTCTATAGAGGACAAGATTGCAGCAGAAGTTGAATTATTAATGCAGATATTCCGATCATACAAAGGTGAGTGATCACCATCAATGCAAGGTTCACAGCAACACCAAGATTCTTTGGAAGCAGGAAATGTGGTCGTCTGCAGCTAATGGACGGTTTGGGCACCCCATAAGCGCTAATGTAAATATAGTCATTACAATGCCCAAAGCAATTTGGGAACCCGATAAATATCGTTTTCAACAATAGAATATTACATTTTCGAAGTATGTTACCGTTTTGAAACTTGCAACGTTACAGTTTTTGTAAGATTATTTTAATGTTATTGTTTATACGTTTGTAAGGGTGTTTGTGCAGGGGAAGGTTAGGGTTAGGCACCACCAGGGGGGGTCTTAGGGTCAGGCACCACCAGGGGGGGTCTTAGGGTTAGGCACCACTGGGGGGTGGTCTTAGGTTTAGGCACCATCGAGGGGAGGGGGGTTTCTTAGGGTTAGGCACCACAACGGGAGGGTTCTGTGTGAGAGTAGGGTTAGGTTCAGCTATATTTCTGAATTATGAAATGTTTTTTAAAGTAAATATGTTTTTGTTTTCATTTGCCGTCTGTTTTAAAACAGTACTCATCATTTACATGTTTTTGGCTTCAACCCGCGCCCAGTTGAACACGATCTATATTGTTTATTAAGATTTTGGCTTCACCCTGAGCACATTTTTTCTTGCGCTGCTATTTCATGCACGCAGTTCTGTCCACTGACCCTTTCTGTGAAACTATATAAGGGGTTCTTTTGGTCTGTCCACTTGATTCCAGTTGACCTGGAAGAAGGTCATACGTAGGGGTTTATTCACAAAACTCCCAGTGAATGTCATAAATGATCATTTCTTATTTTTACTTATTCTTACTTATTTTTCTCAACTATTAGATGAGATGCAATTAGTATTACTGCAGGAGATGTTTTCATACCTCATCAATAAAATACCTTTAAAGCGGACCCAAACCAACATTTTTTTTAATTCAAAATATTTAGTTGCACCACTCTGACACATACAAAGATAAATAAACACTCCTTCAAGCCTATGCACATTTCAGTCCATGCGTTTCACCCTTTTCTTTGCATAAGTAGGGTTATACAGGTGTCAGCCATTACTTCTGATCTTAGTAGGAGGATTTAGATCATGGGTGTGTTTGTCATCAGCTACCCTCCCTCACAGGGGCGTCGTCTATGTGAAATCTCACACAAACTGAGCTCACCTCTTCTATGACATCATCAGTAGCATCCTGTGTTTTGTTTTTGTTTTTTATCTCCTCCACCAGTTTGCTGGAAATTCCCGGCAATATGAAAGGAAGGGAGGGGTTCCTCCAATATATGTAAAATATTTTATATTTGTCATCATGCAGCTGAAAAAAGGCTACTATTTATCATTATAATTTAGAAAATAGATTTTATTTCTGAAATCTTGTATTTTTAATTTGGGTCCACTTTAAGGCCCCCAGTCTGTGCACAACAATATTACCGCAGTTACATGCATCAACCACTATGGGCGTTATTTAATTCAACTTTTCTGCTAAATTTTTACCAGAGATGATTTTTCATTGTCTGTTTAAAGAGACTCTGAAGCGAGAATAAATCTCACTTCAGAGCTCATAGTTAGCAGGGGCACGTGTGCCCCTGCTAAACCGCCGCAATAGCGCCGCTAAACGGGGGTCCCTTGACCCCAAAACCCCCCACTGCGACACTTGGTCGCAGACTTGGTCGCTCCTGGAGGCAGGGCTAACGGCTGCAGCCCTGCCTCCAGTCGCGTCTGTCATCGCCGCCTCTCCCCCGCCCCTCTCAGCGAAGGAAGACTGAGAGGGGCGGGTTAGAGGCGGAGATATGCGCTGACAGACGCGCATGGGGCAGGGCAGCGGCGGTTAGCCCTGCCCCAACCAGGAAGCGCTCCCCCGCATTACGGAGGGGATTTGGGGGATCAGGGACCCCCGTTAAGCCGCGGGATAGCGGCGGTTTAGCAGGGGCACACATGCCCCTGCTAACTCTGAGGTCTGCAGCGAGATTTATTCTCGCTTCAGACTCTCTTTAAAATAACTTGATGGCATTCTGTAATAAAAAAATAAATAAAAAAAAAAAAAAACAGTGCAAAATAGTAGGTGAAAAAGTTCTGTGAAAATTATTTTAAACATCTTGCTTGCTCGTGACTTAAAAGACATTTTATTGATAAGGTGTGAAAATATTGTGTACATGAAATACGGACACCAAGGAAAATCGAGCCCAGGGAAAGTGCCAATAGTGGAATATTTCACTATTTAAAGTGCTAACGTTCGATAGTAAAATATTGGTAAATGTTACCGACACAAACCTAATCCTACACACACACAGCATGCAGGCACACTAACCGTTCTTCATTCAGGTTAAGGCGGAAATAGCTGAACCCTTTTGTGCCTGCTCAGTAGAGTGAATACAATTGGGCTCCGCTATTTCTGCCTGGCCTGAACAAAGAGCCACTGCTATGCCTGCACTGGATCCTGGCAAGGTAAATATATCAAGCCTTGTCAAGCTTGTCGGGGGAGGATTGGGGGGAGTATTTGGGCTGGATTCCCTGAACCTACAGCAGAGGGGGAAGCCTCACTGGGACCCTAAAGCTTCCTTCTCCCCCAGAGGGCTTTTATTATGTTACTGGGTCTCCTTAAGATGTCTGGGTCTGGGACAGTTCTGCACTGATTTCTAAAAATCTATATATATAACATATAATATTTTGTCTCAGACACTCTTGATAAATGTCCCCCTGTATGTCTGTGTTCAATTTTCAGGGAAGCCTTTTGACAATCAGAGAATCCTTACTACAGCTGTTGCCAAGATAATTCTGTCCATATTACTGAGCCAAAAATTTGAAAATGAAGACCCTACTATAAAGAAACTCATAGACATTGTTAATGAGAATGTAAGACTTCTGGGGACACCAATATCCAGAGTAAGTCATTTCCATATCTCCAACTTTGTTTTCCTTTGGATTTGTAAAAAAAACAAAAAAAACAAACAAAAAAAACAACAACAACTAGTAGAGGAAATCCTTTAACTACTTAAAGACCAAAGACCGCCCCCATGCCAATGGGCATGGTCACAGCGGCAGCCCCGGGACTGCCTAACGGCAAGTGACGTCAAGTCCTGGGGCTGCATTTTGCAGGAGATTGCGCGCAGGCTGCACACGCATCACCTGCTTGGGGGGCGAAGCACCGCTCCGCATTCAGTCTCCGAGCAGCGATTGCCGCTCAGAAGACTGTTAGATGGTGAAACCGCCATCTTTTCTGTTAGTACAGCGCTGCGATCAGCAGTAGCGCTGTACTGGGGACAGCCATGTGACACGGCTGTCCCCTTGGGGGACAAGAGAGCGATCGGCTCTCATAGGCAGAAGCCTATGACAGCTGCTTGCAGGATTGGCTGGCTGGGGGGGAGGGAGGGGTTTACAAAACAAACAAAAAACGAAGTATAGTAAAAAAAAACAAAAAAAAACAACATAAATACGTTTCTTAAAAAAAATAAACATGGGGGGGGGGCAATCAGACCCCACCAACAGAGAGCTCTGTTGGTGGGGAGAAAAGGGGGGGGGGATCACTTGTGTGTTGTGTTGTGCGACCCTGCAGCTTGACCTTAAAGCTGCTGTGGCAAATTATCAATAAAAACAGGGATGGTCGTAGTCAGCCAACTTCGCTACGCTGCAACTATGTGTAGTTTTCCACGAATACGCTTCACAAACTACGGCTACGAAACCAGTAACTTCATTACATTTGAATTTTGTAGACTACGCGTTAAAATACGGAAGCTTCGCGTAGTGCAAAACGTAGTTGATGCGGACACTTATGCCCTTATGCGGAAAAATGTCTGCAATAATCCGCTAACTATGCGCCTAGTTGAACTAATATATGCGTACATATCACCTTCCAATGCGGAATTGTATACGTATAGAAGGGCAATACTATTTCTGCGCATGCGCAATGACCCGTATAGACGCAATTACCGCACACATAGTTGACTTCGCAATACATACATCAACTACGCGTATGAAAGCCTATGGGGGATTTTACCAATTTTGGAACCCTGTAACTCTGGTTTGCAGAGATGTAGAGACCCCATCTTTGGAATTCAAGTCTAACAATATGTCTTCTACCTGCATGAGACATTTCGTGAGATTCAGACGTTGCTAATGGCCATTGCTGCGATTTATGTACGTCAGACTCGCTACCATTGAAATTGCCCAAATAAACAGGTTTTTGTGACCCTAGGCTATGACCTCTTCAGCTTAGGGGCCCGAAACTCACCAGTCATGTTCCCCCTAAGGGTCCCTACAATGCTAGAAAATTTGCCACTGCTGAGCAATTGCCCTTTGAAAAGATGTGAGATTTTGGAAAGTGAAATAGGGAGGCAATGAAAGCCTATGGGAGATTTTACCAATTTTGGACCCCTGTAACTCTGGTTTGCAGAGATGTAGGGACCCCATCTTTGGAATCCAAGTCTAACAATATGTCTTCTACCTGCATGAGACATTTCGTGAAATTCAGACGTTGCTAACGGCCATGGCTGAGATTTATGTACGTCAGCATCACTACCATTGAAATAGCCCAAATAAACAGGTTTTTGTGACCCTAGGCTATGACCTCTTCGGCCTAGGGGCCCGAAACTCACCAGTCATGTTCCCCCTAAGGGTCCCTACAATGCTAGAAAATTTGCCACTGCTGAGCAATTGCCCTTTGAAAAGATGTGAGATTTTGGAAAGTGAAATAGGGAGGCAATGAAAGCATATGGGGGATTTTACCAATTTTGGACCCCTGTAACTCTGGTTTGCAGAGATGTAGGGACCCCATCTTTGGAATCCAAGTCTAACAATATGTCTTCTACCTGCATGAGACATTTCGTGAAATTCAGACGTTGCTAACGGCCATGGCTGAGATTTATGTATGTCAGCATCACTACCATTGAAATAGCCCAAATAAACAGGTTTTTGTGACCCTAGGCTATGACCTCTTCGCCTAGGGGCCCGAAACTCACCAGTCATGTTCCCCCTAAGGGTCCCTACAATGCTAGAAAATTTGCCACTGCTGAGCAATTGCCCTTTGAAAAGATGTGAGATTTTGGAAAGTGAAATAGGGAGGCAATGAAAGCCTATGGGGGATTTTACCAATTTTGGACCCCTGTAACTCTGGTTTGCAGAGATGTAGGGACCCCATCTTTGGAATCCAAGTCTAACAATATGTCTTCTACCTGCATGAGACATTTCGTGAAATTCAGACGTTGCTAACGGCCATGGCTGAGATTTATGTACGTCAGCATCACTACCATTGAAATAGCCCAAATAAACAGGTTTTTGTGACCCTAGGCTATGACCTCTTCGGCCTAGGGGCCCGAAACTCAGCAGTCATGTTCCCCCTAAGGGTCCCTACAATGCTAGAAAATTTGCCACTGCTGAGCAATTGCCCTTTGAAAAGATGTGAGATTTTGGAAAGTGAAATAGGGAGGCAATGAAAGCCTATGGGGGATTTTACCAATTTTGGACCCCTGTAACTCTGGTTTGCAGAGATGTAGGGACCCCATCTTTGGAATCCAAGTCTAACAATATGTCTTCTACCTGCATGAGACATTTCGTGAAATTCAGACGTTGCTAACGGCCATGGCTGAGATTTATGTATGTCAGCATCACTACCATTGAAATAGCCCAAATAAACAGGTTTTTGTGACCCTAGGCTATGACCTCTTCGGCCTAGGGGCCCGAAACTCACCAGTCATGTTCCCCCTAAGGGTCCCTACAATGCTAGAAAATTTGCCACTGCTGAGCAATTGCCCTTTGAAAAGATGTGAGATTTTGGAAAGTGAAATAGGGAGGCAATGAAAGCCTATGGGGGATTTTACCAATTTTGGACCCCTGTAACTCTGGTTTGCAGAGATGTAGGGACCCCATCTTTGGAATCCAAGTCTAACAATATGTCTTCTACCTGCATGAGATATTTCGTGAAATTCAGACGTTGCTAACAGCCATGGCTGAGATTTATGTACGTCAGCATCACTACCATTGAAATAGCCCAAATAAACAGGTTTTTGTGACTCTAGGCTATGACCTCTTCGGCCTAGGGGCCCGAAACTCACCAGTCATGTTCCCCCTAAGGGTCCCTACAATGCTAGAAAATTTGCCACTGCTGAGCAATTGCCCTTTGAAAAGATGTGAGATTTTGGAAAGTGAAATAGGGAGGCAATGAAAGCCTATGGGGGATTTTACCAATTTTGGACCCCTGTAACTCTGGTTTGCAGAGATGTAGGGACCCCATCTTTGGAATCCAAGTCTAACAATATGTCTTCTACCTGCATGAGACATTTTGTGAAATTCAGACGTTGCTAACGGCCATGGCTGAGATTTATGTACGTCAGCATCACTACCATTGAAATAGCCCAAATAAACAGGTTTTTGTGACCCTAGGCTATGACCTCTTCGGCCTAGGGGCCCGAAACTCACCAGTCATGTTCCCCCTAAGGGTCCCTACAATGCTAGAAAATTTGCCACTGCTGAGCAATTGCCCTTTGAAAAGATGTGAGATTTTGGAAAGTGAAATAGGGAGGCAATGAAAGCCTATGGGGGATTTTACCAATTTTGGACCCCTGTAACTCTGGTTTGCAGAGATGTAGGGACCCCATCTTTGGAATCCAAGTCTAACAATATGTCTTCTACCTGCATGAGACATTTCGTGAAATTCAGACGTTGCTAACGGCCATGGCTGAGATTTATGTACGTCAGCATCACTACCATTGAAATTGCCCAAATAAACAGGTTTTTGTGACCCTAGGCTATGACCTCTTCGGCCTAGGACTGCATTGAACGCGACCCACGCATTGTGCGCATTCTGGACAACATCAATTACTGGGTTTATACCCTTCTGGATCCACGGTACAAACACAATGTTCCAAAACTGCTTGAAGAAAGAGTCAGACAGGTCAAAATGGAAGAATACCAGCAGGCCCTTGTGGAGACTTTAGAGAGGAGATTGACATCCTCCCCCTCCTCTAGCCAGTTCGCCGACAGACTGACTTCCGCAAACCCAGGACGACCAGGAGGGCAGCAAACAACACAAGCCGCAGCTAGTGCCCAAAAGGGAATGGTATCGGCAGTGTCCTTGGAGTGGGAAAATTTTCTGACACCCATGCAGCAGCACACAGAACAGCAAGCGTGCAGATCCACCTCCAACACCGATCGCCTGGAGAAGATGGTCAAGGACTACATGTCAGATGGCATAGCTGTGTTGAACAATCCATCTGCACCCTTCAACTATTGGGTATCGAAGCTAGACACCTGGCACAAACTGGCAATGTACGCAATAGAGGTGCTGGCTTGCCCGGCAGCCAGCGTTATGTCGGAACGCTGTTTCAGTGCTGCCGGAGGCATCGTCACAGATCGGCGTATCCGCCTCTCCACAGAAAATGCAGACCGTCTGACTCAAATTAAAATGAATCAATCCTGGATTGGAAACGACTACGCAACACTCCCGGACCCCAACCAAGTAACATGAACAATGAACATCTGTGATGGGTTAGCGTTTCCGGTCCCTGTTTATTGAACCTCTCATCTGTATTACATTTATGACTGCATGGCGACAAAATGCAAATTGCTATCCGCACGCTTCTTATCCTCATGCAAGGCCTGGGTTGTTGTGTCTCAAAGCGTGGCCTTCTCCTCCTGCGCCACCCTCCTCCTGTTCCATCACGTGTGCTGCTGCTCGGTTAGCGTTACCCGTCCCTTTTTCTGGAACCTCTTATATGTATTACATTTATGACTGCATGGCGACAAAAAGCATGTTACCTGTGCAAAGAAACATGACATTTCCCGCATTTAAAAGACAGTTTTCCCTTTGAAACTTTAAAATCGATTTTCTCAAAAACTATAAGCTCTTTTTGCTAATTTTTTTTTCCTCTTGTACCCACTCCCAATGTGCACATACCCTGTAAATTTGGGGTATGTAGCATGTAAGGAGGCTTTACAAAGCACGAAAGTTCGGGTCCCCATTGACTCCCCTTATGTTCGGAGTTCGGCGCGAACACCCGAACATCGCGGCGGTGTTCGGCGAACGTTCGCGAACCCGAACATCTAAGTGTTCGCCCAACACTACTTGCGAGTGACGAAGGCATGCTCAAACCCTCCTCCGGCGGCTGTAGTATGTGTGCGCAGCAGTATGTAAACGTACGGAAGCACGCATTGCGGACCAACTTCCCCCTGCATTGCAGATAGGATTATCTAGGTGTTCACCCAACACTACCCACCACTAGTAGGTAACTTTCCGCAAACTTTTTTTATGGGGAAGCGGGCAGAGGGGGGAGCGCTAGCGGAGGGGGTGGGGGGAATTTCCGACCCCCCCCCCCCCCCCGCGCGATCGGGGCATGCTCCCCCTTATGCCTGCGACCCCATAGGGCCCCCAAAACCGACATGTTCGGGGGTCCCATTGACTTGCATTGAGTTCGGGGTTCAGGCCGAACATGCCGAACATCTGGCCCATGTTCGGCCGAACGGACCCGAACATCCAGGTGTTCGCCCAACACTATCCCAAACCCCCGTAAGGTCCCCCTGCACTCTGCAATCCCTCATAAATCACAGCCAAGCTGCTGACACACAGCTTGTCAGAGCGGGCTGTGTTTATCTTTATAGTGTCAGTCTGCTGCTCTCCCCGCCTCCTGCAGAACTCCGGTCCCCGCCTGCATCCCTTCCCTCCCCGCTGATTGGAGGGAAGGGACGGGGCAGGGACTGGAGCTATGCAGGAGGTGGGGAGAGCAGCAGACTGACACTACAGATGTAAACACAGCCCGCACAGCGAGGCTGTTATTTATGAGGGATTGCAGAGTGCAGGGGGGCCTTAGGGGGGTTTGGGTTAGCAACAGAGGCTGGGCAATATAAGCAGACCCAGCCTTTGTATGCAAATAACATTCGTTAAACACACCTCGGGTTCTCTTTAATAAAGGTGGAATTTCACTTTAAGGATGGTCAAATGTTTCTAAAAGTGAGTCTCTGGTTAGTGTTCGGGTGATGTTCGAGTTCGACCGAACACCTGGTGGTGTTCGGCCAAACTGTTCGGGTTCGCCCGAACTGCTGAATGCCCGGCCGAATACGGCCCCCCTATGGGGTCGGAGGCATAAGGGGGGAGCATGCCCCGATCACGGGGGGGGGGGGGGAAATTCCCCCCACCCCCTCCGCTAGCGCTCCCCCCTCTGCCCGCTTCCCCATACAAAAGTTTGACGAAAGTAAAATAGTACCGGTGGTGGTGGCTGGCTGCTGCAGTGGCTGACTGGCACTATGAAGTGACTGAGGAGGAGAAGTCGGAGTAGGACGCGTTGAGGGAGGCCGGGCAGCGGGCGGTTCAGCGGTAGTACCCTTGTGGTACTTCCGCCCTTTCTCTGACCTCACGTCCTCTGCGTGATGACGCATACGAGGGTACGCGTGACGCGTACCCTCGTATGCAGAGGACGTGAGGTCAGAGAAAGGGCGGAAGTACCACAAGGGTACTACCGCTGAACCGCCCGCTGCCCGGCCTCCCTCAACGCGTCCTACTCCGACTCCTCCTCCTCAGTCACTTCATAGTGCCAGCCAGCCACTGCAGCAGCCAGCCACCACCACCGGTACTATTTTACTTTCGTCAAACTTTTGTATGGGGAAGCGGGCAGAGGGGGGAGCGCTAGCGGAGGGGGTGGGGGGAATTTCCGACCCCCCCCCGCGATCGGGGCATGCTCCCCCCTTATGCTTGCGACCCCATAGGGCCCCCAAAAGCGGGATGTTCGGGGAGTTCGGGGTTCGGCCCGAACATGCCGAACATCGCGGCCATGTTCGGCGAACGTTCCCGAACCCGAACATCCAGGTGTTCGCCCAACACTAGCTCTGGTCAGTAGTGCAATATATTGCATTTCCATTTTCAGCTCTCTTTTAAAAACACTTCAGGAGGAGAGCAGTTTTCACATATCAGCGCTGCTCCCATTCATAAGCCAATACCTTTATTACTACTTATCACACCTTAATGATCTACATATTGTTTTAACAGAACAAATTTGGCTTTTAGTTTGTGAAAATTTTGTTTTATATGCATTTTAAAGGAAAAATAAGGGAAAAAATAGAAAAAACAAATGATTTCTCAATTTACCTCCATTATAGTTTTACAGTAAACAGTGCTAACTATAAGTTAAACCCACAGATTGTATTTGCTTATCCATCCTGGTTATTACAACATGTAGATGATGTTCCTAGTACAATGCATGGTGACAGTATTGTATTTGGAAATAAAGGTGTCTTTTTTTCTGTTCTGATGATTAAATTACCTTATTTGCCAAAATAATAGTAATATACCCTCAGGGCATACATACCTAAGGTAACAATATATATTTTTAATATTCTGTCACTTTGTTTTTATTTTACAAGTCTTTTATTTTGACACACAATATGTGAAGATGTAATTGCTTTTAGCTTCACTTTGTGGCTAAAAAGAATTCCAAAGACCTGGGACTCAACACTAAAACTCTTTAAACTCTCTTCTACTATTACTCACAGTTAAAATATTACCACAAATGGCTCTTGTAGTTTTGTTAAGACTTTCTATAACTCATCACAGTTAAAATGATACCACATGTGCCTTATTTAGTTTCAAACTCGTGGTGCTTTCTCCACAACAACACTGGAAATATACACTCTATATGTTGCACCACAAACTGTTAAAAAGTAAATATGAAATAGAAGGAAGACACAAATACAGGGAGAACCTGGATTTTCTCCTAGGAGATAATTTTTCACCTTTTATTTAAAATATCTTTTCAGCACTCTGCAATTTTAAAAGTACTAAAATGCAGGGAAGAATTAAAAGTATTCAGAATATGTTCTTGCTTGTTTAGGGCTCCGCCTCTGACATAGGACAGGAGACCTGGATTCAAGTCTTTGGTCTTCCTGCTCAGTAAGCCTTCACCTATTCAGTAGAGACCTTGGGCAAGACTCCCTAACTCTGCTACTGAGTTTCTCGTAGTGACTGCAGCTCTGGCGTTTTGAGTCCACCAGGAGAAAAGTGCGATATAAATGTTATTTGGCTTGCCTTTGTCTTTATTGATAAGGTGCGAAAAGATCACTTCGGAGAATATTTAGGAGAAAAAGTGAATTAAATAAAGGCCTCAGCATCATAATCCACATCCATTTTACAAATATTCTTTTTTTTTTATTTTTCTGTAGTATCCTTACTTGACAGGACTGAATAGCAACTGAACAACAACTACTGTGGATGATTTATTTCATTAGAGAGTGGTGATGATGATTTTTCTGACCACATTTCTTCTTTTCATGGCATAGTATACAGTCTGGGCCATAACACACACCTTGATGGGATGCTTAGGAATATTTCTAGAGTTAGATAAATCAGTAGGACAATGAATGTTTATGGAAATTAATATATTTTGTATGTATTCTCTTTTAAGCTGTACAATGCCTACCCATCACTGATAGGCCTGCTACCGGGGGCCCACAAGACGATCCCTGAGAATATTGCTCACATGCAGAGTCTCATTAGAAAGATGTTTTCTAAGCAGAGACAACAGTTGGATGTGAACAACCAGAGGAACCTGATTGATTCCTTCCTGGTGAAGCAACAAGAGGTAAGTAAGATGCAATACTCACCAAAGATTATGGTGTTTTCCTGAAAGACGGTAATTGGGTATCCTGAAAAAAGAGGCACCCACACTCGCGACTGCTACTAACTTAGGCACTTTATATTGACATAAGGAAACGGGCCAGTACCCGTGAAATGTGTTGTCTTTTTTGTGCATCGTTAACATTACTTTCTACCTACATGGTTTGTTCGTTGATAGAGATAAGAATTTATCATTCCTTTACCTATTATTTAAAGTTAAGCTATTTATTGGGTGCCTCCTACAAATTTTTCATCCAAGTTATGCCTTGCCTTCAGTCAATGGAATGGATGGGTGTGAGAAAACGCGGAAAAGCCGCCACGTGCGCTCAGAGCAAGGCGGCTGATTTGCACGCGTAGGCCTACATCTGCCAGTATGGCTGAACGCGGAGAAAGCGCCGCATGTCTTGATAGCGGTGCGGCGGGTGGTACGCAAGACATGTCTGGTGTGGCTGGGACTGATAGTCCACACAGGTTCAGAAGGACGCGTGCTGAGAGGCAGAACTTTTATGGCAGCCAGAAGGGAGTCAGCTGACCAAGCCGGTCAGCTGACGATTGTACCAGTTCCCATTGGTCCAGCACTTAGGGGAGGCGCTGGAGAGCGCTGGGCTATATATACTGGGTGCTGGTCATTCACTGGTTGTCTGCCGTTGCGATCACTACATGGAAGCACTCAGACCTTATTGTCAGAATCTGTGTTATTATTCTGTTCTACTTCAGACTAGTTCCAGGGTGTTGATGATCAAGGACCTCACACCCAAGATTAGGAATCTGTGTTATCATTCTGTTATACTTCAGACTAGTTCCAGGGTGTTGATGATCAAGGACCTCACACCCCAGATTAGGGACTTGTGTTACCATTCTGTTATACTTCAGACTAGTTCCAGGGTGTTGATGATCACGGAGCTCACACCCAAGACTAGGCATTGTTTATTATCTGTTATGACTTTCTGCTTTCCTGACCACTCTTCTGTTCACTGATTTGGTACTTCGCTATATCTGATACTCTGTTGCCAAACCCTGCTTGCCTTAGGATTACCAAATCAGCCTCCTGTCTTTGTACTTTGTATGTCCGTGTGTTGCCGACCTGGCTTGTCCGACCTTGAGAATTATCTCCCCAGTTAAGAGATAGTTCACAGATCAGTCAGTGGCATCCTTCTATTGGTGTCACTCACGCACTGGTCCTTCCCTCTCCCAGTCTGACTCCTCCCTGCGGGAGAGTCTCAGGCTGCTGAAAGGTACTTACTCCAGCAGTATTCCTTACTGTCTTATACCTGTCCTCCTGGTATTGTTCTCAAAGTATTATTGTTTCACCAAACACTCATCTGATACTGCAGATCACCAATATTCAGATCCGTTCTGTGTTACACCGATCGTTACAGAACGGCAGACCAAAAAAATGCAAATGGACGCACTCACCAGCCATCTGGGCACACTTACTACTTCTGTGGAAAACATCAATATAGTGCTGGGCAGTCACCAGACGGTAATGGATGCTTTGTCTGGATCTTTACAAACCCTCCAGACAGCTGTGAAGGATGTGCGATCTCCTCTTAGCACAGACATACGTATGCCTGTACCTGAAAAATTTTCTGGTCACAGATCTGACTTCCGAAATTTTAGAAGTAGAGTGTTATCATACTATCATGAGTTAAGACCTAATTCTTCAGGAACTGTGGCCCAAAGGGTTACCTTTATTAAAGCCTTGTTATCTGGCGATTCTCAGACCTGGGCGTAAAGCCTTCCCACCAGTCACCAGACCCTAACCTCTGTAGAGGAATTTTTTAAAGCTATGGCTATAATTTACGACGATCCAGACATTGCCTCGACATCTGAGCGGAAGCTCAAACTTTTACGTCAAGGCAAGAGTCCGGTTGAAGATTATGCTGCTGAGTTTAGGAGATGGTCAGTATCGGCCAGGTGGGACACATTTGCCCTTTTAGATTGTTTTTTATCAGGGTTGTCAGACGAGGTCTCCGATCTTATGTTAAGTCAGCCTGAACCTAAGTCCATCGATGAAGCCATTTCATCGGCCATCAGGATAGATCGCCGGCTGCGATATCAGAGACAGACCCGGGGTAAAAACCATGTAAGAATGGTGTCCCACGCTGCTCCCCCAGTGACTCCACTTCCACCCGCTTCACCTCCACCGGAGCCAATGCAGATTGGTCGGTCAAAGTTGTCTCAAGTGGAGCGGAAACGCAGAATCTCAGAGCATCTTTGTCTTTATTGTGCAGAGGGGGGTCATAGAGTACAGAATTGCCCTAAGAATTCGGGAAACGCTACTGCCTAGGTGTAGTCGGGGGTAATACCCTAGGCAAACAATTTTTACCCCTAGATGATAAACGTTTGCTTCTTCCCTGTACTATTTCATGGGAAGATAGGTCTGAAGTCACTGAAGCCTTCATTGACTCAGCGGCTAATTTTATGGATTTTGAATTTGCAAAAAAATTGGGTATTCCGGTGACCCCGGTAGAACCACAGATACAGGTTACTGCAGTAGATGATTACCCTCTGCAGGGTAACAGTCCTCTGTCACAGACTCCAGAAGTGGGGGTCACTATCGGGGTGTTGCATAGGGAAGATTTGTTTTTTTGTGTGTTACGTATGACAACCTCCACGATCATTCTTGGCATGCCTTGGTTACAACTTCACTCACCTCAGATTAACTGGGCTACTGGTCAGCTAACGAACTGGTCTTCCCAGTGTTTTCATCATTGTTTAGCGAAGATAACCTTAGGTGAGACCAAGATTCATGTGGAAGGATTGCCAGATCAGTATTCTGAGTTTGCAGACGTGTTTTGTCCTAAATCGGCCGATAAACTTCCTCCACACCGCCCTTTCAATTGTCCTATTGATCTCCGGTCTGGTTGTATGCCCCCGAGAGGTCATCTCTACAATTTATCTGGGCCCGAAAAGTTGGCCACGCAGGAATACATCCATGAAAACTTAGCTAAAGGGTTCATTTGCCCTTCCCGGTCGCCTGCTGGTGCAGGTTTCTTTTTTGTAAAGAAAAAAGACGGAGGCCTTTGGCCGTGCATTGATTATCGGGGCCTGAATAAAATCACAGTAAAAAATCGCTATCCATTGCCTTTGATAGACGATTTATTTACTCAGGTCCCCAATGCTAAGATCTTCTCAAAATTGGATTTGCGGGGTGCATACAACCTGGTACGGATCAGAGAGGGCGATGAATGGAAGACGGCCTTTAACACACCCGATGGGCACTACGAGTACCTGGTGATGCCCTTCGGGTTGTGTAACGCCCCGGCCGTCTTTCAGGAACTCATTAATGAGGTGTTCAGAGAGGTTTTAGGCAAATTTGTCCTGGTATATTTGGATGATATACTAATCTTCTCAGCCAACCTCTCAGAGCATAGGGATCATGTCAGGTTTGTGTTGCACAAGCTAAGACAAAACATGTTATATGCCAAATTGAAAAAATGCATTTTTGAGGTAACATCTGTCGCCTTTCTGGGGTACATAATTTCTACCTCGGGCCTTTCTATGGACCCTGCCAAGGTCTCTGCTGTTCTGGAGTGGCCTCAGCCCGTGGGTCTGAAGGCTCTCCAGAGATTCTTGGGGTTCGCTAACTACTATAGAAGGTTCATAAAGGGGTACTCCACAGTCATCGCACCCCTTACCAGTCTCACAAAGAAAGGGGCAGATACTAACAACTGGTCCTCCGAAGCTCTTGCTGCTTTCTCCACCCTGAAGGAATTGTTTTGTACTGCACCCATTTTAAGACACGTTGACATCTCCTATCCCTTTATTGTGGAGGTAGATGCCTCAGAGGTTGGGGTAGGGGCTGTGCTGTCTCAGCGTTCTGGGTTGCAGGGAAGGTTACACCCGTGTGCTTATTTCTCTCGTAGATTTTCACCCGCAGAGAAAAACTACGATATAGGCAACAGGGAGCTCCTAGCCATTAAATTGGCCTTTGAAGAATGGCGTCATTGGCTAGAGGGAGCAGAACATATGATTACAGTTTACACTGATCACAAAAATTTGGAATACATCGAGGGGGCTAAGAGATTGAGTCCCCGACAGGCTCGGTGGTCACTGTTTTTCTCGAGATTCAGATTTATAATCACGTATACCCCGGGAAGTAAAAACATTAAAGCAGACGCTTTATCCAGATGTTTCGAGCCAGAGACAGCACAGTCCTCAGACCCAGAGACTATTCTCCCACAGAAAGTGGTGTTGGCAGCCACAGAGACCTGGAGGAACTGGACTGAAACTTTAAGTCCTTTCCAACAGGATGTCCCTGAGGGAAAGCCTAAAGGGGTCATGTTTGTACCGTTGCCATTCCGCTTCCAGATTTTGCAGATGTTCCACTCCCACAAAAATGCTGGACATCCTGGTGCCACCAGAACACAGGATCTTGTTGCTAGGTGTGCATGGTGGCCTTCATTGGCAACTGACTGCAAAGAGTATGTGAGAGAATGTGCAGTATGTGCAAGAAGTAAACCCTCCTGTCAGGCACCTGTGGGAACATTGCAGCCTTTACCCACCCCGAGTGAACCCTGGACCCATTTGTCCATGGATTTTGTGGGCAAACTCCCGAAGTCTGAGGGCATGTCGGTCATTTGGGTGGTAGTCGATAGATTCAGTAAAATGGCCCATTTCGTGCCCCTGAAAGGACTCCCCCCGGCCCAGGAGTTGGCCGATCTTTTCATCCTGCATATCTTCCGGCTACACGGTATTCCAGAGAATATAGTGTCAGATCGGGGAGTCAATTTGTTTCTAAATTTTGGAGGGCATTCTGTCATCAGTTGGGCATGGAACTTTCGTTTTCGTTGGGCTACCACCCACAGAACAATGGTCAGACCGAGAGAATTAATTAATCTCTGGAACAGTTTTTAAGGTGTTATGCGGCGGATGCACAGACTGATTGGGTCAAGTTCTTGCCGTTTGCAGAATTTGCACACAATAATTTGAAAAGCTCTTCTTCTGGATTCTCTCCATTTCAGGTGGTAACAGGAAGGTTGCCTAGGTTCTCCCCATTGCCAGTGGCTTCTACTCCATTTCCAACTCTGGAGGCTTGGCAAAAGTCATTTAAAAACATTTGGGGAATGGTAAAAAAGAATCTAGAGAAGGCTTTTCAGAGTCAGAAAGGACAAGCTGACAAATGTTCCATAGAGTGGAAGTTTCGGCCAGGAGACTTGGTCTGAGTGTCCACTCGTCATTTGGCCCTAAAACAGCCTTTACCCAAGCTAGGACCCAGATTTGTGGGTCCTTTCCCTGTAACCATGAAAATCAACAATGTTACTTATGCCATTGATCTTCCTGCCAGTATGCGGGGGGTGAGATCATTCCATGTATCCCTGCTTAAGCCAGCAGTGCAGGTAGATTCCACTCCTCCTCCCCCTGTGATGGTGGACGACCAACCTGAGTATGAAGTGGAAAAGATTTTAGACTCACGTATTGTACAGAACTCGGTACAGTATTTGGTTCACTGTAAGGGTTATGGCATTGAGGAAAGAACATGGGTACCTGATTGCCGCATACATGCAGATGAATTGAAGAGGGAGTTCCACGCCCTATATCCTGAGAAACCGGGTAGGAGCTGTCCGGAGTCCACTTCTCAGGGGGGGGGGTACTGTGAGAAAATGCGGAGAAGCGCGTAGGCCTACATCTGCCAGTATGGCTGAACGCGGAGAAACCGCCGCATGCCTTGATAGCGGTGCGGCGGGCTCCGCGGCCAGCGCGGCGGGTGGTACGCAAGACATGTCTGGTGTGGCTGGGCCTGATAGTCCACACAGGTTCATAAGGACGCGCGCGCGCGTTGAGAGGCAGAACTTTTATGACAGCCAGAAGGGAGTCAGCTGACCAAGCCGGTCAGCTGACGATTGTACCAGTTCCCATTGGTCCAGCACTTAGGGGAGGCGCTGGAGAGCGCTGGGCTATATATACTGGGTGCTGGTCATTCACTGGTTGTCTGCCGTTGCGATCACTACGTGGAAGCACTCAGACCTTATTGTCAGAATCTGTGTTATTATTCTGTTATACTCCAGACTAGTTCCAGGGTGTTGATGATCAAGGACCTCACACCCAAGATTAGGAATCTGTGTTATCACTCTGTTATACCTCAGACTAGTTCCAGGGTGTTGATGATCAAGGACCTCACACCCCAGATTAGGGACTTGTGTTACCATTCTGTTATACTTCAGACTAGTTCCAGGGAGTTGATGATCACGGAGCTCACACCCAAGACTAGGCATTGTTTATTATCTGTTATGACTTTGTGCTTTCCTGACCACTCTTCTGTTCACTGATTTGGTACTTCGCTATATCTGATACTCTGTTGCCAAACCCTGCTTGCCTTAGGATTACCAAATCAGCCTCCTGTCTTTGTACTTTGTATGTCCGTGTGTTGCCGACCTGGCTTGTCCGACCTTGAGAACTATCTCCCCATTTAAGAGATAGTTCGCAGATCATTCAGTGGCATCCTTCTATTGGTGTCACTCACGCACTGGTCCTTCCCTCTCCGAGTCTGACTCCTCCCTGCGGGAGAGTCTCAGGCTGCTGATAGGTACTTACTCCAGCAGTATTCCTTACTGCCTTGTACCTGTCTTCTTGGTATTGTTCTCAAAGTATTACTGTTGCACCAAACACTCATATCTCTCAGGTGTCCAGAGGTTAGTAATATATCTGATTATCGGTGATACTGCAGATCATCAATAATCAGGTATATATCTGGATTTTTGGTGATACTGCGGATCACCAATAATCAGATCCTCTCTGTATTACACCGATCGTTACAATGGGTTCATGCTTGGCCGGAAGCTTCAGACAACAGAGAAGTCAAGTTCTTCTATTAAAAATTATTTACAATTGTTGATGTAATTGTAAGGAATGGAAAAATCCAGCTCAGCCCCCCACATTTTAAGAGTTTTCATTACATCAAAAAGACTCAGGCCCATATGCAAATAACTTTTTCTCTCCAGCATTCTTCTAAATAATATTTTACCACCTTGTCAATAAATACCACTAGCAAACAAGAAAATACTCAAAGTAATGTGATAGTCCTTTTCACAACTTTTTAGTTCTTTTTGCAAAGTGCTGAAAAGTTATTTTAAAGGGAAGATGAAAAATGTTCTACTAGGAGAAAACGCAGGAGAAAAACTTAAAGGGGAGATCCAGTCTCTAAATGAAAATCCTAAAGTCCTCCTGTAAGGAAAGTTATAATTACCTGTACAGTCCTCAAATCGCCCAACTTCAGTCGCTCAGTCCTGGTGTGTGTGTGTCCTGCCGTCCCCAGTATGTGTGTCCTGCTGTCCCCAGCTGTCCCCATTCTGCCCCGGGTGCCTCCCCATGTGTGTCCACTCCCCGCCTTGTGTCTCCGCTCCCATTGCGGACCTCTCTTCACACCGTGTGGCTCCCCCTAGTGAAAGGCTTCTGCTGATCACACAATCAGCAGATGCTGCATTACTAGAGGAGAAGTGCAGAAGGGAAGACAGGTCTCCGGTCCCTGCTGCATTAGGTAAGACAAACGCTAGACAGCTAATTACCAGGGGGAGCGGAGACACAAGGGGGAGTTGGGGACATACAGTCGTAATAAAATCTCAAATCTATTTCAAGACAGTGCCTTATACCCAGGGATAGTCGTAGTCAGCCAACTTCGCTACGCTGGAACTACGCGTAGTTTTACACAATTACGCTTCGCCAAACTATGGCTTCGAAATCAAATATTCGCTTTGTATGCATTTCATAGACTATGCGTTAAAATGCGCAATTACACGTAGTGTGAAGCGTAGTGTATGTGGATGCTTATGCCTGCATGCAGAAAATTTTACACATTAATTCCTGTTTAAATGCCTGTATCGGAAACTCTTCTATGCATACATTCCCCTTTCCAATGCGTTAATTTGTAAGCATACAATCGCACGCAGAAACTTAGACGCGAGTAACGCATTCGTTCACTACGCAATGCACATCTTAACTACGCAGAGTGGGCGTATGCTACGCGTAACAGTACTTCGCTACGCGTAGATTCATAAATGTAGTTTTGAAACTTCACCTACGAACTACGATGCGTAGATGCGAACTACGATGTGTAAATTCGCACTGGCGTAGTTTCTGCTCATCCCTGCTTATACCACAATTTTATTTGCAACATAACTTTACACTCCACGGGGGTTCCACTAGATTGTATGTAAAGATTCTGATATATTCTGCTATGCAGGGCAAGGCCGAATCCGTTAAGTATTTCCATGATGACAATTTAACTGCGCTGGTGGACAACCTGTTTGGAGCAGGAATGGAGACCACAGCCACCACTCTCAGATGGGGCCTTCTGCTCATGATGAAGTATCCTGATATACAAAGTAAGAATTACTGATATATGACCCATATGAACACCACAAATTGCTAGTCAACCAGAGCTGACATTACACCTGGCCTTTGCTAAAGTCTTTATTATCAACTGAATATCAGGCATTTTTTTACTACTAGAAATATAGCAGTTGAAGACAAACATAAAGTATAGGAGTTGAACACAAACATAAAATTGGTCCTTCTACAGTATATGCATGTGAAATGTGGAACATTATCTCTAATATTAAACTGATGTTCTTACAAAATACTAAATGTTGAAAAAGCATAAAATCATAACAGACCATAGAAACCTAGATCCATAGGAGGAAGTAGGACCATATAGGACATGCTAAAACAAGATGTAGACCGGGAAAAAAAAATCTTTGGTTTGAAAAGTTATCAAGAATGACGGATAATTGCAACATTTATGACAAAATGCCCAAATTACACAAAGAAACACCACTATATAAAAGATTTTATGGCTATGTACAGTGTGCTAGGGAAATAAGAGTAATGAATTATGGAGAGAAAATAATCCCTGGAAACAGCATCACTGTCATGTAAATCATGAAAAGTATGATCCAGACCAGACCAATACAATTCTATTCAAAAATGCAAAAGTTTATTGAACATAGCCAAAATTGGATATAAGCAAGCCATAAAAACAATTAAAAACGACACAAGGACCAAAGGCCCATACCAGCCAGACAATGGATATATAATATAATGATCATTCCTTTCATGATTTATGACATGACAGTGGTGCTGTTTCCAGGGATTATACTCTTTCCATAATTCATTCATGACAAAATACCATCAATTAACCCCAGCATTAAACATAAACACATCATAAACCAAGGTTATGAAAAATCTTTCAACAAATTGATTAATACACAAGAAAAAAATATTTTTCAACTTGAATTTGCAATATGCAGCTACATTAACACTGCAGCAAAAATAAAGTCACCTTGCCTAAAGTACCCAAGGTGCAAAAGTGAAACTGACAATTAAAGGGATACTGTAGGGGGGTCAGGGGAAAATGAGTTGAAGTTACTCAGGGCTTCTAATGGTCCCTCACAGACATCCTGTGCCCGCGCAGCCACTCCCCAATGCTCTGGCCCCGCCTCTGGTTCACTTCTGGAATTTCAGACTTTAAAGTCTGAAAACCACTGCGCCTGCGTTGCCGTGTCCTCACTCCCGCTGATGGCCCCAGGAGCATACTGCGCAGGCCCAGTATGGTCTGTGCCTGCGCCATGCGCTCCTGGTGACATCAGGGGAAGCGGTGGTTTTCAGACTTTAAAGTCTGAAATTCCAGAAGTGAACCAGAGGCGGGGCCAGAGCATCGGTGAGTGGCTGCGCAGGCACAGGATGTCTGCGGGGGACCATTAGAAGCCCTGGGTAGCTTCAACTCATTTTCCCCCGACCCCCCTACAGTATCCCTTTAACTGATGATTAACTGATAATTAACAGTTGAAGGTTTCTCTAAAATATGAATTAAAAAATACATACCGTAGATTCATAATATATGATCTTTGTTTCACAGAGAAAGTACAAGATGAAATAGAGAGAGTCATTGGCAAAGCAAAGCCTAAGATAGAGCACAGGAAAGAAATGCCTTACACTGATGCCGTCATTCATGAGATCCAACGCTATGGAGATGTCGTACCAAATAATGTTCCTCACGCAACGTCCCAAGATGTCACATTCAGAGGATATTTTATTCCCAAGGTGAGTGCTAAATGTTATGAGTGTTTTACATAAAAGCCTATTCAGAAGCTATTGGGGCTGCACAAACGTGTAATCAGTTTCAACACTTTAGGTAGCCATACACTGGTCGATTTGCCATTAGATCGACCAGCTGACAGATCCCTATCTGATCGAATCTGATCAGAGAGGGATCGTATGGCTGCCTTTACTGCAAACAGATTGTGAATCGATTTCAGCCTGAAACCGATCACAATCTGTGGAGCCGCCGCTGCCGCCTGTCCCCCCCCCCCCGCGCATACATTACCTGACGCTGGCTCCCGGGCATCTTCTCCGCATCTCCTCCACGCTGCACCCGCTCCATCCCGGCGCTTCCTGTGTCACTCCGTGACCAGGAAGTTCAAATAGAGCGCCCTCTATTTGAACTTCCTGGTCACTGCAGTGACAGGAAGCGCCGGGATGGAGTGGGTGCAGCGCAGAGAAGATGCGGAGAAGATGCCCGGGAGCCAGCGTCAGGTAATGTATACCTGATTGGATCGGCCGCCACTAGCGACGTGCTCCCTACCCACGGGCAATCGAGGGTAATTTCCCGCACGGCGCGATCGACGGACTGATCCGATTTCGGGAGGAAATCGGATCGGCGGGTGCGTTTAGCGCGAACGATTGGCAGCTGATTCGATCACAGGATCGAATCTGCTGTCGAAACGGCCGTGAATCGGGCCAGTGTATGGCCACCTTTTGAGCTTGATCTACTAAGGTATCTCCAGTGATCCACAAGCTTCTATAGTGCAGTACCATACGTATTTCAGCTAATCTTGTTTGATTAAAATGTAAATCTCTTATCTCTAAGAAAGGGGAAGGGAAGGCGTTTAAAGTGGACTACAGGGCAACTAATGAGGTATGTTGTGTTGAAAACTATCTTTTTTCCCCCTTGAGATCATATTGTAAATAGCTGCTTACATCAAACCAACAGAAGCTGATTTAGGTAATAGCTTTAAAGGAAACATGAAGCGAGATGAAAAAGAAAAGTTACCTCACCTGGGGCTTCTTCCAGCCCCTAGAAGTCTTTCAAGTTCTGTACCAAAGTTCTGTTCTGCTCTAGGCCACCACTCTGTAAGATCACGACCCTTAGCTGGGTTGTGGTCTTCTGCGCATGAGCAGGCATGCCTCTGGGGATCGCATTCCCGGGGCCGGGCTCACTCTGTGTTTGCACAGTTCAGAGGCTTGAAATGTGCAAGTGCAGTGTGCAATCACGAGAGGCGCACAGCATGCCCGTGCATGCACAGAAGATCACATCAGTTCCATAATGTAGGGGCGGCATGACAGAAGGCTCTGGGACTAAAAGTTTTCAGGTGGACTCTTGGTCAAGGATGAGCATAAATTACGCCAGTGCGAATTTACGCATCGTAGTTTGCATCTACACATCATAGTTCATAGTTGAAGTTTCAAAACTACGCTTACGAATTTACACGTAACGAAGTACCGCCACGCGTAGCTTACGCCCACTATGCATAGTAAACATGTGTATTGCGTAGTGACCTATGAATGCGTTACGTGCGTCTATTTTTCCGCGTGCGATTGTATGCTTACAAATTTACGCATTGGAAAGGGGAATATACGCATAGAAGAGTTCCCGTTATATGCATTTCCAGAGGAATTAATGCGTAAAATTTTCTACATATGTGCATAAGCATCCGCATACACTACGCTTCACACTACGCGTAATTGTGTATTTTAACGCATAGTCTACAAAATGTATACAAAGCAAATATTTGATTTCGAAGCGTTTGACGAAGCGTAATTGCGTAAAACTACACATAGTTGCATGGGCAGCACGGTGGTGTAGTGGTTAGCTCTTTCGCCTTGCAGCACTGGGTCCCTGGTTCGAATCCCAGCCAGGGCACCATCTGCAAAGAGTTTGTATGTTCTCTCTGTGTCTGCGTGGGTTTCCTCCGGGCACTCCGGTTTCCTCCCACATACCAAAAACATACAGATAAGTTAATTGGCTCCCCCTAAAATTGGCCCTAGACTACAGTACTTACACTACATAACATAGACATATGGCAATGGTAGGGATTAGATTGTGAGCTCCTTTGAGGGACAGTTAGTGACAAGACAATATATATATATATACACTGTACAGCGCTGTGTAATATGTCGGCGCTATATAAATACTAAATAATAATAATAATAGTTCCAGCGTAGCGACGTTGGCTGACTACTACCATCCCTGCTCTTGGTATGACTAGATTATTAGAACCTGTGGATCTGAGATTACAGGGATTGCTACACAGCTGGAACATTTCTTTCATGTATCCAGGGGCCAGATTATGTAGTGATTTAAATGTCAGGAGGCTGATCTTGAATAGGATCCTTCATTTTATAGGTAGCCAGTGCAGGACTGGTGTTATGTGGCAGTGATGGAGTTGGTTGGTTAACAGTCTGGCAGCAGTATTCTGTATCCTTTTTTAGAAGGCTGGTGTAGAGAGAGCATTGCAATATCCCAGTCAGAATGTAATGAAGGCATGAACTAAGGTTGGTAGATCTTCTGGGGGGGCTGAGGTCTTGATTTTTGCAATGTTCTTCTAGTGAAAGTAGGATTCACCACAGCAGAGATGTGAGTTCTGAAGTTTAAATCCCCATCAATTAGAACTCCAAGGCTTTGCACATGCTCAGAGCTGTGTAGATCTGTGCTTCCTATTCCCAGTGGTGAAGACCTGTAAGTGAAGTTGTTTTGTTGTCATGCGCTGCCCTCCAATCAGAAGGACTTCAGTTTTTATATCATTTACTTCAAATGAGGTTTGTTTGGCACAGGTGTGCAGCAGGGATACAAGGGGTTATTTACCCATTATTCTGCCTTCTGCCCTGCGTTCCAAAGAGCTAGTACGCATCCTATTGGTCGTGCTGCAAGCCTCACACCAGCGCACTTCCTACTTCCAGCTTGAAGGAGGAAGTGCGCCGGTGTAAGGCTTGCAACGTCACCAATAAGACGCGTGTAAGCTCTTTGGAACGCAGGGCGGACCTTGGAATTATGGGTAAATAACCCCTTGTATACCCACCGCTCACCTGCGCCAATTAAACCTCATTTAAATCACAAGTAATCACGAGTGATTACTCATGAGAGCATCCGGTGAGCATCCCTGTGTGTGGGCTGAAGTGGTTAATCCTAATCACCCTACCATTGTTATACTTTCATAACTGTTTAATTATTTGTCTTTTAGAATTTATGCTCCCTATTAGTTTATTGCACAATATTGTAAAATATTTCCATGCTGCGTAAATAAATGAAAATAAATTCTGCCAATTATTATTTCTCCTGCAGGGCACTGTTGTCTTCCCATTGATTTCCTCCTCACTGAGAGATAAATCCTACTTTGAGAAACCCTACGAGTTCTACCCGGAGCATTTTCTGGATGCTAAAGGAAATTTCAAGAAGAATGAGGCCTTCATCCCGTTCTCTATTGGTAATCTCTTACAGTTATATAGTATTTTAATGACTTGAATTTTATTTAAATCTACCAAATTAACCTCTTGAGGACCACAGTGCTAAATCCCCATAAAGACCAGGCCATTTTTAACTAAATTGGCCACTGCAGTTTTATGGCCTACGCTGCAAGGCCGCACAACACAGCACACAAGTGATACCTCCCCCCCCCCCCTCCTTTTCTCCCCAGCAACAGAGTTTTCTGCTGGTGGGGTCTGATTGCTCCCCCAATGTTGGTTTGTTTTTTTTGAAAATATTTTTTTTTTTATTTTTTTATAAATTTGCCTTCTTTTTTATTATTTTCCTATTCCCCTGCCCTCCCTCCCTCCTCCAGCCAATCACTGTGATTGGCTGTCATAGGCTTCAGCCTATGACAGCGAATCACCTCCGAGCCTCTGGAGAGGACAGCCGCTGTCTCCAGTACAGCACTGTACAAGCTAATTAGACGGCGGTTCTGCCATCTAACAGTCTCCTAGCGGCGATCGCCGCTGGGAGACTAAAGGCGGAGTAGAGCTCTGCCTCCCAAGCGGAGATGATGTGTACACAATCTCCTGCAAGAGAAGCCCCAAGGACTTTACGCTGATTTGTGTCAGGCGGTCCAGGGCCTGCCGCCGCGGCCACGCCCATCGGCGTGATGTGGTTGGCAAGCAGTTAAGCAAATAGCAAACAAAACAATGTTCCCCAAGTTTTCTCCTGGGTGATATTTTCACATTATTAATACAATGCCCTATAAGCCACCAGCAAGCAAGAAAATATGCAAAATAATGTTGACAGTACTTTCTCACCTACTTTTTGGTACTTTTTTGAGTGCAGAGTGCAAATGTTATTTTAAACAGAAGAAAAAAAAAATGTCTCCCAGGAGAAAACTTTGGAGAAGAAGTGAATAAGATTGGGCTCCATGTCTCTCATGTCATGTTAATTTATGAAGGTCGTCTGGATAGTAACAGCCATTTTCCTTTAATGAATTAAGAAAACATTTATTTTATTTTAGACACACTGGCCCATATTCAATTACCTTTGCTAATCTGTTTTCTCACAGGAGATGTTTTCACACCAAGCCATATTCCCATGCTCGCACGTAAGGTGCCCGCCCTATACTTTCCCATAGTGCCAACTTTTGACCCTTGATCCTATAGACAGGTGGGACAGGATGGCCACTCAGACATGATCTCCACCCCAGACACCCCCTTCCCCCTCATAAAAGGCAAATCCTGGCGGACATTTTCATTCTGTATTAGGCGGTGTAGGGAGAGGTGCTGCTTCTGCAGCAGATAGAGGGACAGTGACAGATAGGCTGTTTGTTTGATATTGTGCTGTGTAGCTGCTTCCTAGGTGCTCTGCTACTTGCAGTGCACCACTCAGGGACCCCTAAGTCCTTTTGAATACTCATCCTTAGCACAAAAGTCCTTTTTTGGGCTGACATTGACCCTGCTGTACTGATTTGGTATTGTTGCTTTTGGTGGTGTGGTGTGCTGTAGCAACACAACACCTATATACAGTGTAGTATGTGGCTGTGTCACTGTTATAGCCCACCATCATTGCACAAAAGTAATTCAATGTGTGACATTTGTGACACGATGCATGCTGTTGTGTTACTGCCACACAGCACCACACCAAAACCCATGTGACCAACCAAACTGCGTGTTATCGGTAATATCAGTGTGTCAAAAAAGTAATTGGTCTCAATACTTCTTTGCTGCAGAGGTCACTGCCTGCTGTGTGATCAAGTGTAATGTTACAGTGTTACATCAACATCCATGTGACAGTACTTTGTTATCGGTGATCTCAGTGTGCTACAAAAAAATAAATACATGAAGAGTCACAGAAATTGGTGGCAATACCCCTTTGCTGCTCCCTGCTTGCTGTGTGATCAGTGTCACAACAACAAATATGTCACCATACTGTGTTTGTGACAGTACTCCTATGTCGGTGTCACTCACTATCAGAGATGTCCTGAACAGTTCGCTGGGAGAACAGTTCGCTGCAGACATGGGCTGTTCAGTGTTCCCGTTTAATGCAATTTTCTTTTTAAATTTGCGTTCACAATTTTTACATTGAAGTCACTAGCCACCGACTTTAGCAGTTAATAGAAAAGCCTACTGCTAGAAACACCAAATTTGCAGGGTATATGGAGGAGGACAGTGGGTACAAGACAAAAAAAAAAAAATCAAAAAGACCTCATAGTTTTGAGATAATCAATTTTAACCACTTTACCCCCGCCCATACGGATTTCTCCGTTACTTTTTCCATCCTTTAACCCCCAGGGACGGAGAAATCCGTACTTTCCGCGTTCCCGACGCTGTCCGCGCTCCCGCTCGTAAACACGCCGCCCGCCGCTAGTAAACACGCCGCCGCCCGCTCGCCCGGAGATCAATGAACGGGAAAATCCATTCCCGTTCGTTGATCTAAGCCCCACAATGATCCGCTGCTCTCCCATGGGCAGCGCGATCATTGTGAAAAAAAACTCACGTGTCCAGCCTCCTTATACTTCCTCCAAGCTTCCGGAAGGACGCTTGGAGGTCGCATTAAAACAAAAAGTTACTGTGGCCATCTTGTGGCCAAATAGTAAACTACACCCTACACATTTTTCACATACAAATAAATGACTTTTACACAAAAAATTAACTCATTACCTCCCACACTCCCCATTTTTTTTTTTTTTTTGTAATTAAAAAAAAAATTCAAAAATTTACAATTAAAAAAAATACATAAATAGTTACCTTAGGGACTGAACTTTTTAAATATTTATGTCAAGAGGGTATAACACTGTTACTTTATAAACTATGGGCTTGTAATTAGGGATGGACGCAAAACTGAAAAAAATGCACCTTTATTTCCAAATAAAATATTGGCGCCAAACATTGTGATAGGGACATAATTTTTTAAATCATGTAGCGAGCCCAGGGCTCGCTACATGATAGCCGCTGCTCAGCGGCATCCCCCCAGCCCCGCCGATCGCCTCCGGCGATAGACGATCAGGAAATCCCGTTCAAAGAACGGGATTTCCTGGAGGGCTTCCCCCGTCGCCATGGCGACGGGGCGGAATGACGTCACCGACGTCGGGACGTCATTGGGAGACCCGATCCACCCCGTGGCGCTGCCTGGCACTGATTGGCCAGGCAGCGCAGGGGTCTGGAGGGGGGGGGCGCGCGCCGCACCAGATAGCGGCGATCGGGCGTGCGGCAGCGATCGGGGTGCTGGCGCAGCTAGCAAAGTGCTAGCTGCGTCCAGCAAAAAAAAAATTATGTAAATCGGCCCAGCAGGGCCTGAGCGGCACCCTCTGGCGGCTTACCCCGTGTCACACACGGGGTTACCGCCAAGGAGGTTAAATGGTTTTATAACCGGGACAAAAGGGCAAATAAATTTCATGGGTTTTAATTACAGTAGCATGCATTATTTAAAAACTATAATGGCCGAAAACTGAAAAATAATTATTTTTTTCCCCACATTTTTCCTATTTTCCCATTAAAACACATTTAGAAAAAAATAATTCTTGGCATAATGTCCCACCTAAACAAAGCCTAATTGGTGGCGGAAAAAAACAAGATATAGTTCATTTCATTGCAATAAGTAATGATAAAGTTATAGACAAATGAATGGAAGGAGCGCTGAAAGGTGAAAATTGCTCTGGTGCTCAGGGGGTAAAACCCCTCAGTGGTGAAGTGGTTAAGTTCTCCTTCTGAATGTGGGAAAAGTTTTAACAGCCACCAAATTTAGTGGTTGAAAGCACAGCCCCCTTATTTGCTAGAAACACCAAATTTGCTGGATATGTGGAGGAGGACAGTGGGTACAAGAGAAAAAAAATCAAAAAGACCTTATAGTTTTTGAGAAAATAAATGTTAAAGATCTCAAGCAGAGTGTGGGAAATGTTTCACTGGCCGCTGACTTGTGTGGTCAATAGCAAAGCCCCTTACATGCTAGAAACACCAACTTTTCAGGGTATGTGGAGGATGACAGTGGGTACAAGAGGGAAAAAAAATCAAAAAGCCATTATAGTTTTTGAGAAAATCAAATTTAAAGTTAGTGAAAAAATAGCAGCCTATAGCAAAGGCACTGTGCTAAAATGACAGATAATGTATTAACATGTATATAAATGTATTTCAAAATATTAATTTGGTGTTTATAGCACTTAAAGGGGCTTTGCTATTAACTGCTAAAGTCAGCAGCCAGGAAAAAATTTCCCACACTCAGACCGAACTTGAAAATCAATTTTCTCAACAACTATAGCAGGGGTCTAGTCCTGGAAAAAGAAGTGAGTGGACTCACCCTAAAAACCTCTGCGCCGCGCGTAGCGCGTCGCGCCCAAAAATGGGCGTGGTTAAGCATAGCGTGGGTGTGGTCATGGGTGGGGCCAAATATACATGGCCTTAGCAGTGGTATAAAAGGTCTGCCAGGGGAAGTTTGAGCTCTGTCGTAGAGTATCCCCAAAAAGTAGATGTAATCTGACAGCATTTCACCAAAAATACACAATCTGGCAGAGGTTCCTCCAAAATACAGATAATATGGCAGTGGTTCCCCCAAAATAGACAATCTGGCAGCAGCAGTTCCCCCAACATACACATAATCTGGAAGCAGTTCCCCCAAATACGTGAAACCTGGTAGTGGATCACCCAAAATACATGTAACACCCAAAATACATGTAACACCCAAAATACATGTAATCTGGCAGTAGTGGTCCCCAACATACACAATCTGGCAGTGGTTCCCCAAAATACACGTAATCTGGCATCAGCGGTTCCCCAAAAATACAGATCTGACAGCAGTTCTCCCAAAATAGGTACCCCCAGTATAGCTAGCCAGGTCTATATGTGTCCCCAGTATAAGTAGCCATGTGTATAGTTGTCCCCAGAATAGGTGGCCAGATGTAGAGATGTCACCAGAATAGGTAGCCAGGTGTATAGATGTCCTTAGAATAGGTGGTCAGGTGTAAAGATATTCCCAGAATAGGTGGCCAAGTGTATAGATGTCCCCAGAATAGGTAGCCAGGTCTATAGGTGTCCCCAGTATAGCCAGGTGTCCCCAGTATATCTAACCAGGTGTTCAGGTGTCCCCAGTATAGCCAGGTGTATAGGTGCCCCCAGTATAGCCAGGTGTATAGGTGTCCCCAGTATAGCCAGGTGTGTAGGTGTCCGCAGTGTATGTAGCCAGGTGTATATGTGCCCAGTATATGTAGCCAGGTGTATAGTGGCCCCCAGTATATGTAGCCAGGTGTATATGTGCCCAGTATATGTAGCCAGGTGTATATGTGCCCAGTATATGTAGCCAGGTGTATATGTGCCCAGTATATGTAGCCAGGTGTATAGTGGCCCCCAGTATATGTAGCCAGGTGTTTAGTGGCCCCCAGTATATGTAGCCAGGTGTATAGTGGCCCCCAGTATATGTAGCCAGGTGTATAGTGGCCCCCAGTATATGTAGCCAGGTGTTTAGTGGCCCCCAGTATATGTAACCAGGTGTTTAGTGGCCCCCAGTATATGTAGCCAGTTGTATAGTGGCCCCCAGTATATGTAGCCAGGTGTATAGTGGCCCCCAGTATATGTAGCCAGGTGTATAGTGGCCCCCAGTATATGTAGCCAGGTGTATAGTGGCCCCCAGTATATGTAGCCAGGTGTATAGTGGCCCCCAGTATATGTAGCCAGGTATATAGTGGCCCCCAGTATATGTAGCCAGTTGTCCCTCCCCCCCTGGAGGGGAGCAGCGCAGCAGAGAGGAGCATTGTGCGCAGCGTGGGGAAGGGCGGACGTTTCCCCCCCCCCTCCCTCACCTTGGGCCTCCTCTCCCTGGCTCTCCCCTCCATAAGATGCGGCGGCGGCGGCGGTGGCTGGCGGCGGTGACTGGCAGCGGTGACTGGCAGCGGCATCGGTGGGCGGGACTTACCTCCTCCAGTGTTCTGGGTGGACGCTGTGCGTGCCGCTGCTCTGGTCTTCACTAGACCAGAGTAGCTGCACGCACAGCGTCCACCCAGGACACTGGAGGAGGTAAGTCCCGCCCACTGATGCCGCTGCCAGTCACCGCTGCCAGTCACCACCGCCAGCCACCGCCGCCGCCGCAGCATCTTATGGAGGGGAGAGCCAGGGAGACGAGCCCCAAGGTGAGGGAGGGGGGGGGGAAACGTCCGCCCTTCCCCACGCTGTGCACAATGCTCCTCTCTGCTGCGCTGCTCCCCTCCAGGGTGTTAGGGGGGACGGCGTTCACTGTCCAAAAAAAGTAAGTGGACGCCGTCCCCCCGCGTTCACGCAGGACTCGACCCCTGAACTATAGGGTCTTTTTGGAAAGAAAAAAATTCCCCTTGTACTTCCCCTTGTATATCAAAAGAATACAATGATAAAAGCAAACGACTAAGCACAGGTAAGTTCATGCTGAATCCACATACCTCTGTGCCTTGTACTCTCCTTGTACCCCCTGTAATCACTCCATGAACAATTCAATTTTTGGCTAAAGTCAAATTTTTAGACAGGAAGAGACAGGCTTACTGTGATGTCCCCTCCTATCACCCTTCCATTCCCTCCTCTTAGGGGGTGAATGGGGTGAGAAAGAGGATGGAATAGGAGGGGCAAAAGGAAAAACCATAGCAGCAAACTTGCTTCTTCCTTTCTGAAAATGTTACTTTTGCCAAAAGTCAGATTTTTCAAGGGGTAATTACTGGAGTCAGGATATACGCAGTATGATGGTATATAGAACATGGAAGCCATCTTGTGTGGGAATCCATTTTGACTATGCTGTTTGTGTAAAATGTGTAAATACATTGATACATTGGGCCTGATGCAATTGTCAGACTCGCCAGCGTTAAACGCTGGTGAGTCCAAAAATCAGGCGACAATAAAGTCGCCTGATGCAATTGCATTTAGCCCTAGGCAGGGTGTTAAAAAAAACCTCGCTTGGGCGATACTATCGCCCAGCAAGTTCCTTACACCCTATCCTATTACACTTTGCATGCCTCCGGGAAGCGGCAGACATGAGTGTTACCTTAGACCGCAAAAAGCAGGTCTAAACATGCTAACACACGTCATCGCCGCTGCATCTGGGGTTCTCCTTTATTAAGGAGACCCCCAGAGCTCCCTGCCGGCCACCGCTAGTCTGTGTAACCCCCCACGTAGCTGCAAAGATAATTGTAAGCAATTTCCCTATCGCCGCTTAACACCCGTCGCATCTCGCCGCAAGTTCCGCCGTGCAATTACACTGTATGAGTTAATGTAATTACACTCGCTAATAACAAAGTCCCGGCAAAGCATCATTGAATTAGCCGCCGGGGCTCCCCATTGTTTCACAGGCTGAGCCATTTTCATTGGTCCAGCCTGTGAACCAATGGGAAGCCCCGGCGACTGATTCAAAGATGCTTTGCCGGGACTTTGTTATTAGCGAGTGTAATTACAGTAACTCATACACTGTAATTACAAGGCGGGGACTTGCGGCGAGATGTGGCGACCGGCGGGTGTAAAGCGGCGGTAGGGAAATTGCTTACAATTATCTTTTCAGCTACATGGGGGGTTGCGGAGATGAGCGGCGGCCGCCGGGGAGCACTGGGGGTCTCCTTATTAAAGGAGACCCCCAGATGCTGCGGCGGAAGATGGCGGCTTATGTTCGGCGGCGGATATGGCCATGTGTGGGGAGCGAGGCTGTGGTGCTGATGGACAGCACCACAGCTTAAACCTTGCTCCCCATCACCCGTGACAAGGGGCGTATGCTCCCTAACGTTCGGCCATCGCACGAGTGAAACTGGCAATAGGATTTGCTGGTAATCCTCGTGCGATGGCAAGGTGATAAGTAGCTCGCATCTGCAAGCTACTTATCGCCTTGAATAGCATCAGGCCCATTGTATGTAAGGGCTCACATCTGCCTCCAGGGACATTTGAATATAACAACTTATTGTTAATGCAAACATCTTATTGTCACCTGTAAACACCTGTTGGTGTCTCAGAGACTGGATTCTGTCTTTGAAACCTGTCACCTGTAAATGTTAAATCTGCATCTCTCTGATAAAGGGCTGTGAATCTCATTTGAATAGACCGGCTAGGTTCAATAGCTCACAGACACCTAGACACTGTAGGAAGTAGGACGTGATCTGAATAGCCCGCCTGATTTCTTTGAGATGCCTCAGGATGTCAGGAAATGTTTCCAGGTTTGCATGATCTATCTTGTAAAGTTAGATCTATTGGTGGATGGGGGAAATGTGTGGCGTTTTACATACTTTGGGTCAGCCACGGGCTTTAGGCTAAAGTACGAGAACACCACACACACAATGCAATCTCACACGGTAGCAATGACAATCAGAGCATACTATCAGGCAATGAACTGGTAACACAATTACACTGCAGTCTCTCTCTAGGAGATGTAAAGCTCTGCTTAGCACACAGCAGCTAGCTTATTAAATAAGGATTTAATATTCAATTAAAGTGGACCCAAATTAAAAATACAAGATTTCAGAAATAAAATCTATTTTCTAAATTATAATGATAAATAGCAGTCTTTTTTTCAGCTGCATGATGACAAATATAAAATATTTTACATTTATTGGAGGAACCCCTCCCTTCCTTTCATATTGCCGGGATTTCTCCGGCAAACTGGTGAATGAGGTAAAAAACAAAAACAAAACACAGGCTGCTACTGATGATGTCACAGGGGAGGTGATCTCAGCTTGTGTGAGATTTCACATAGACGACACCCCTGGGACGGAGGGTAGCTGATGACAAAAACGCCCATGATCTAAAACCTCCTACTAATCTCAGAAGTAATGGCTGCCACCTGTATAACCCTAGTTATGAAAAGAGAAGGGTGAAAAGCATGCACTGAAATTAGTGTTGGGCGAACATCTAGATGTTCGGGTTCGGGCCGAACAGGCCGAACATGGCCGCGATGTTCGGGTGTTCGACCCGAACTCCGAACATAATGGAAGTCAATGGGGACCCGAACTTTTGTGGTTTGTAAAGCCTCCTTACATGCTACATACCCCAAATTTACAGGGTATGTGCACCTTGGGAGTGGGTACAAGAGGAAAAAAAAATTAGCAAAAAGAGCTTATAGTTTTTGAGAAAATCGATTTTAAAGTTTCAAAGGGAAAACTGTCTTTTAAATGCGGGAAATGTCTGTTTTCTTTGCACAGGTAACATGCTTTTTGTCGGCATGCAGTCATAAATGTAATACATATAAGAGGTTCCAGGAAAAGGGACCGGTAATGCTAACCCAGCAGCAGCACACGTGATGGAACAGGAGGAGGGTGGCGCAGGAGGAGAAGGCCACGCTTTGTGAGACACAACAACCCAGGCCTTGCATGAGGACAAAAAGCGTGCGGATAGCATGCTTTGTACCGCCATGTAGTCATAAATGTAATAAAGATAAGAGGTTCCATAAACAGGGACCGGCAACGGTAACCCAGCAGCAGCAGCAGCAGCAGCAGCACACGTGATGGAACAGGAGGAGGCGCAGGAGGAGAAGGCCACGCTTTGTGAGACACAACAACCCAGGCCTTGCATGAGGACAAAAAGCGTGCGGATAGCATGCTTTGTACCGCCATGTAGTCATAAATGTAATAAAGATAAGAGGTTCCATAAACAGGGACCGGCAACGGTAACCCAGCAGCAGCAGCAGCAGCAGCAGCACACGTGATGGAACAGGAGGAGGCGCAGGAGGAGAAGGCCACGCTTTGTGAGACACAACAACCCAGGCCTTGCATGAGGACAAAAAGCGTGCGGATATAGCAGCAATGCTTTTTGCCGCCATGCAGTCATAAATGTAATACAGATGAGAGGTTCAATAAACAGGGACCGGAAACGCTAAACCATCCCAGATGTTCATCGGTCATGTTACTTGGTTGGGGTCCAGGAGTGTTGCGTAGTCGTTTCCAATCCAGGATTGATTCATTTTAATTTGAGTCAGACGGTCTGCATTTTCTGTGGAGAGGCGGATACGCCGATCTGTGATGATGCCTCCGGCAGCACTGAAACAGCGTTCCGACATAACGCTGGCTGCCGGGCAAGCCAGCACCTCTATTGCGTACATTGCCAGTTCGTGCCAGGTGTCTAGCTTCATGCCCGGTTTCAGGTCCAGCGGTGCCAGCCACAAATCCGTCTGTTCCTTTATTCCCCTCCAAATTTCCTCCCCTGTGTGCTGCTTATCCCCAAGGCAGATCAGCTTCAGTAACGCTTGCTGACGCATGCCAACAGCTGTGCTGCACTGCTTCCACGATCCTACTGCTGCTGGTGCTGGGTTAGCATTTCCGGATGAGGTACAGCTTTGAGATGCGTTGGAGGAGAAGGAGTCAGAGAGGTAGGTGCTGCTGTTGTTATCCAGCTGTTTGCGGCGTGGGCAACACCCGCGCCGTAGCAGGTGAGGAATCGCTGCCAGGCTCCACAAGGTTCACCCAGTGCGCGGTAAGGGAGATGTATCGACCCTGGCCGAACGCACTCGTCCAGGTGTCAGTGGTGAGGTGAACCTTGCAGGCAACGGCATTCTTCAAGCTTCGGGTTATTTAGCTGACCACGTGCTCATGCAACTCAGGCACTGCAGAGCGCGCAAAGTGGTAGCGGCTGGGAACCACGTAACGTGGGATGGCCACTGACATCATGCCCTTGAAGCTGTTTGTCTCCACCACTCGATATGGCAGCATTTCGCAGGCCAGAAGCTTGGCTATGCTGGCTGGCTGTTACTGCCACGGCCCGGGGGTCATTTGCTGGCAATTTCCTCTTGTGCTCAAACATCTCAGAGACAGACAACTCAACCGTAGCGCTGCACACCGAAGGGCTGTTGGTTGTTGTGTTTGATGAACACTGGGAGACCTCAAGAGCACTAGTCCGGAAAGTGACAGTGTCAGCATCGTCTGATGTTTGTGAATGTTGTGAACCACGCAATGGCTGGGCTACTGCTGCTGCTGAGGCGGGTCTGGTGGTGAGTCTGGTGAACCCAAGGGAGGCAGTGTTGCTGGTGGTACCCTGTCCTGCCGCGTTTGCCCACAGAGTGGGATGTTTGGATAGAATGTGGCGGCTCATGCTGGTGGTGGAGAGGTTGTTAATACTTTTCCCCCTGCTCAGGCGGGTCTTGCACACCTTGCAAATCGCCATGGTAACATCCTCAGTGCAGTCTTCAAAGAAAGCCCAGACTTTAACTGGCTGAGGACTCGGACCTCGTGCGTGATGTGCTGGTGCTGCTTAACCCACTGCTGGACGCTTGAGAGGTCATCCAAGTAATTATCTGGTCCTGTTCTTTTGGATCTGTGAGGGTTGTTGTCCTGGACAACATGGGCAGTATTGAGTGGGTTTTCTTGGGTGCTCCCCTGTGGCCTGTACGTGAACCGTCAGGGGAAACACCTCTTCCCTTGCCCCTCCCTCTTTCACCGGATTTCTTCCTCATTTCACTTATCCTTAAAGTACACGCTGACTGGCAGCAGTACAGTGGCAGTACAGAAATGCTATACAGTGGTGGGTGAGCGGTGTACCACTATTGTCAGCAGTGACACAGAGCACAATGCTATACAGTGGCGGGTGAGCGGTGTACTACTGTTCCCAGCAGACACAGAGTGGAAGTAAACACAATGCTATATAGTGTGGCTGAGCCGTGTACACAGAGTGGCATTAAACACAATGCTATATAGTCTGCTATATAGTCACCCCGAACAGGGTGATGTTCTGCAGAACCCAAACAGTGGCAAACACTGTTCGCCCAACACTACTGGGAGGGAACGCAGATTTTAGTACCTAAACACACGATACAACATGTTTTCCGGGGTCGGACTCTGAGGCACATACAGATGGTCCCGATCATCATCCTCATCATACAACTCTTCTCCTGAGTCTGACCCACCCACCACCTCTGCCACCCCAACATCCCCAGACACAGACCCCTCATCGTCCTCAACATTAACTTGGGATGCTGGCCTGAGCCAGACCTCCTCCTCCACATCAGGCCCCATCATCTCCTCAATGGCAGCCCTCATTAATCGCTCTGGCGACGGACTGATGGACACAACGTTCTCCTCCGGGGAGGGCTGCTGCTGACCACTGGCTGCTGGGGTGGATGTTATAGCTTGCGTGGGGCGTTGGCTGTTGCTGTTGTTGGGAGTGCTGCTCACAGCGGAGGTCTCTGGGGAACTCATGTTGAGCTCATATAGTGGTTGACGGTGAGTGGAGTATTACTGATCCCAGCAATATACACACTGACTGGCAGAGTACGCAATGCTATATAGTGTGGCTGAGCGGTGTACACAGAGTGGCAGTAAACACAATGCTATATAGTCTGGCTGAGCGAGCGGTGTACTACTGTTCCCAGCAGAATCAGAGTGGCAGTAAACAATGGTATATAGTCTGGCTGAGCGGTGTACACAGAGTGTCAGTAAACAATGGTATATAGTCTGGCTGAGCGAGCGGTGTACTACTGTTCCCAGCAGAATCAGAGTGGCAGTAAACAATGGTATATAGTCTGGCTGAGCGGTGTACACAGAGTTTCAGTAAACAATGGTATATAGTCTGGCTGAGCGGTGTACACAGAGTGTCAGTAAACAATGGTATATAGTCTGGCTGAGCGGTGTACACAGAGTGGCAGTAAACACAATGCTATATAGTCTGGCTGAGCGAGCGGTGTACTACTGTTCCCAGCAGAATCAGAGTGGCAGTAAACAATGGTATATAGTCTGGCTGAGCGGTGTACACAGAGTGTCAGTAAACAATGGTATATAGTCTGGCTGAGCGGTGTACACAGAGTGTCAGTAAACAATGGTATATAGTCTGGCTGAGCGGTGTACACAGAGTGGCAGTAAACACAATGCTATATACTCTGGCTGAGCGAGCGGTGTACTACTGTTCCCAGCAGACACAGAACAGTAAACAGAATGCTATATAGTGTGGCTGAGCGAGCGGTGTACCACTATTCCCAGCAGACACAGAACAGTAAACAGAATGCTATATAGTGTGGCTGAGCGAGCGGTGTACCACTATTCCCAGCAGACACAGAACAGTAAACAGAATGCTATATAGTGTGGCTGAGCGAGCGGTGTACCACTATTCCAAACAGACACAGAACAGTGAACAGAATGCTATATAGTGTGGCTGAGCGAGCGGTGTACCACTATTCCCAGCAGACACAGAGTGGCAGTAAACAGAATGCTATATAGTGTGGCTGAGCGAGGTACACAGAGTGGCAGTAAACAGAATGCTATATAGTGTGGCTGAGCAAGCGGTGTACTACTATTCCCAGCAGACACAGAGTGGCAGTAAACAGAATGCTATATAGTGTGGCTGAGCGAGGTACACAGAGTGGCAGTAAACAGAATGCTATATAGTGTGGCTGAGCAAGCGGTGTACTACTGTTCCCAGCAGTGACACAATGACAGGGGGGACCCTGGCTAGCGTGGCTGGAGCGCGAACTACCCTGCCTGCCTACCCAAAGCTAAACCCACAGACAAATGGCGGAGATATGACGTGGTTCGGGTATTTATTTACCCGAACCACGTGACCGTTCGGCCAATCAGAGCGCGTTCGGGTCCGAACCACGTGACCCGTTCGGCCAATCACAGCGCTAGCCGAACGTTCGGGGAACGTTCGGTCATGCGCTCTTAGTTCGGCCATGTGGCCGAACGGTTTGGCCGAGCACCGTCAGGTGTTCGGCCGAACTCGAACATCACCCGAACAGGGTGATGTTCTGCAGAACCCGAACAGTGGCGAACACTGTTCGCCCAACACTAACTGAAATGCTCATAGGCTTGAAGGAGTGTTTATTTATCTTTGTATGTGTCAGAGTGGTGCAACTTAATATTTTGAATAAAAAAAATGTTTGGTTTGGGTTCGGTTTAAAAATTTAATATACAAAAAAGTGGAACAGTGCATAAAGAAATATTATCAAAGATATTTAAAAAAAAACAAAGTAAAAAGTACAAAGACACATGCAAGACAATTTGCTTATCAAAATAAAAAGGGAATAAAATGGAAATCACACTTTACCAGTGTAAAGGGTCCAAACTTTGTTGTGGAAGGACACGCGTTCTGATTTGATCAGGAACTCCTCTAGCTCAAGAGCAGCCTTCGGGAGATGGACTAGTCCAAAACCTGTCAGATCTGTTAGATTTTTACTTCCTACTGGAAGTGACAGCAACATAGGAGACAAGTAATTTATAATGCATTTTACTCGCAAACACATGTACATTTTATATATATCTTAAACTTGCATTTTAGATTTTACAATTTTTTGTAATAATAGTCCTTTCAAGAGAATCTGTACTCTAAAATTCTTACAATAAAAAGCATACCATTCTCTTCATTATGTTCTCCTGGGGCCCTCTGTGCTGTTTCTGACACTCCCTGCTGCAATCCTGGCTTGTAATTAACAGTTTTAGGCAGTGTTTACAAACAAATAACATGGCTTCTAACCAGAGTTTGATACGCTGAGAACAGCTTACTGTGTGACTCATGCAGAGCTTGGAGAGGGTGTGTAAAGCTTCTGCCAATGACAAACAGTGCTGCACATTCCACACATTCCAGCCTCAGCCCGACAGAGCCGACAGAGGAAAGAAGATAAGATTTATTACAGAGACAGTGAAACTAGAAAATGCTGCAGTAAGCCAGACCACTTTAGAACAGGCATAGGAACTTATAGTATAGAAGAAATAAGGCTCAAAATTTTGTTACAGAGTCTCTTTTAGAAAAAGCATCATACAATCCATACTTATTTATATGTGTATGATTAATTTATTGTTATTTTTCCTTTCTAGGCAGAAGAAGTTGTGCTGGAGCAACTTTGGCCAGAATGCAGTTGTTTCTCTTCTTCACAATGTTGCTGCAAAACTTCACCTTCCAGGCCCCTCCCAATGCTGTGCTGGACCTCACCCCATCTCTGGGGGCTACCAACTCCCCATTACCCCATAAAATCTGTGTAATACCTCGAGGCTAAAGTGTGTCATTGCCATTTTAAAGCCTGTCTAATGTCAAGAATTACAAAAACATCAGCACATCTAGTGCTGGATGGTTCAGCATTGCTCTGAGATTCGTACTGCTCCCTGCTTACTGAGGAACTGTCACCAAACCACACCATCATTTACCTCCTGTCATATGTGCATTGGCGGATGCTTTCAGTGCTCGGCACAGGCTGTAGAGAGCTGCCAACTCTAGGCACATCTAAGCATGGCTCCAGCTGCACTCAGATATGACACAAGGCAGTTCCTTGCGGCCATGTAAATGCAGGATTTGTCCAGGGCCAGATTTGTACCTTTCACTGCCCGAGGCCCACTTTCTCCAACCACCCCTTCGGACTCTAAACGGAGCCTACACATGTATAGTAGCACCCTACACGATTGACTGCATCAAAGGACATGAACTGTTGATGTACATGATCTTCTTTTGTCCTCCTCTAGAGTTACCTCCCCGCATTCACGTATACAAGATTTCACACGTGCTTCATCTGTCTTCTGGAATGCCCTCTCTCCAACACTCTCCAACCTTTGATATCTTTAAACGCTCCCTCAAAACTCACTTTTTTTGACAAGCATACACTCTCCCTTAGGCCATTCCCCTTTGACCTAAGGCCAAGTTGCACTCCTACTAGATCTCCTAGAACACACTGCTTCTAGGTGTTACTATTGTATTCTACCCCACCTCGTTTCCCCCTATTCCGTCAGATTGTGAGCTTGCAAGAGCAGGGCTCTCTCTTTTGTGTCTTGTAGATTTTTAATAATTTTATTCATCATGTTATTTTGTCCTTGTAATTACCAATTATGTATTTTGTACCAAAGCTGTATTTTATATATTGGTGTATACCATTGTCTGTATAATTATGTACCTCGTGTTTGTTTCTTACTTTGTACGGCACCACAGAATATGTTGACTCTTTATAAAAATAATAAATGAAACAGGTTGTGGTACTTCTGTTTACCCCCATATCACCCAAACATACAAAGTAAACTATGACTGCAGTATGGATAACCAAAAATTGTGAGCTCTTCTGGGGACAGTCAGTGACATGACTATGTACCCTGTAGAAGTAGTGCTGCAGAAGATGTCATTACTATATAAATACATAATAATAATATGGTAGGACATTAGACTAGTGGTAGTGATACTATGGCAGGTATTAGATAGTGAGTTCCTCTGAGCACGGTCAGTGACATGACTATGTACTCTGTAAAGTGCTGCAGAAGATGTCAGTGCTATAAATAGTATCATCCTGATTTAAAACTTCTTGCTATATAAATACATAATAATAACATGGTAGGACAGGCGTCCCACACTGTGTCTCTCCTTTTTCACCCCTTATAGCCTGTGATGATAGATGCCATCTATGACTGCAGCCTGCACACAGAGTGATAGAGGGGAAAGATTGTTCTGCTAAGTAGACCGTCATCCCATTCCAGTTGAGCAGACACTGCCTCCCAAGTCTATGGAATGTGAAATAAGATACTACCTCTCCCGGTGTAGGCGTACATTCAAAAGTGGTGCAAGCTAATTTGGGGTAGGGATTTACTGAAAAAAAATTGATAATATGTGCCAATATTTCACTATGACCTACCTTTAATTCTCTCTCTCCCCCCCCCCCCCGTGGTGCAAACCATTACTGTCCCCTGGTGATGCCTAGCCTTCAAAGAGAACCCAAGGTGGGGTTCTTACATCGCAATCCGCATACAGAGGCTGGGTCTGTCTATAGAGCCCAGCCTCTGTTGCTAGTCAGTTTCCTCCAAAGACCCCCCTGCGCTCAGCCAGACCCCATAAAACACAGCTGTGCTATGCGGCTGTGTTTACCTCACTACTGTCAGTCTCGGCTGCTCCCCCGCCTCCTGAATCGCTCCGGTCCCCGCCTGCGTCCCTTCCCTCCAATCAGCGGTGAGGGAAGGGATGTGGGCGGGGACCAGAGTGATTCAGGAGGCAGGGGACTGCGGAGACTGACATAAGTGAGCTAAACACAGCCGGCTGCAACACGCTGCGTGTCGCCAGCGTGGCTGTGTTTTATGGGGTCTGACAGCACGCAGGGGGGGCTTTGGAGGAAACTAACTAGCAACAGAGGCTAGGCTCTATTTACAGACCCAGCCTCTGTATGCGGATTGCGATGTAAGAACCCCGCCTCGGGTTCTCTTTAAGTGGTCTAATAGCCAGCATTTCTACTTTGCTATAAAGGATTCCACAGCTTGAAAGCTACTATCCCAGATTTTTTTTTTTTAGCAGAACATCACTGAAATGGTTAAACAAAAGCATTTTGTCCTGCTATTCAACTTCGATCTGCATCCAAACTGTAGATAACAGTATCTTTGTTTACATTCCAATCATGTAACAATGAGTGTAAACACAGTACACAAGGAAAGATCCGCACTTGTCACTTTGAAGTAACCTTTATTATGGATCTGTCCAAAATACAAGTTTGGCAGGCATCAAGCTGACATGTTTCGGACTTAACCGTCCTTACTCATAGCAGTAAACAGTGTAACAAGTGAAGGAGCTCTCTGTGCTTCAGACATACACACAAAGTTCAGAAAAGCTCATTAGAAGATGTTCATATATAACAAAATGCAGTTTGAATAAAATGCAACGCCAGCTTTCAGGGCAAGATAAACTACACTTTGGAAACTTCTAATTTGTAAACAGACAATATTACTTGTGCACAAAAGCAAATATGATAACTGTATTAATAAATACAGTTTATTAATAGTAATAAAAAGTAGGAAAACACATTTTTATTGAATGTTATGTCAGAGTTAGTCAGACCACTTTAACATTCCCCCTCCTGGGCACCTAACCTTTACTTTCCTCATGGTGGGTGTTTAACCTTAACCCTCACCCTGGTAGGCACCTAACCTTAACCCCCCTGGGCACCTAACTTTAAAATCCCCCCCCCCCCCCCAAGATAATTTTTGTCCACTATTAATAGCTGTAGTTTGCATAGCAGGCCACCCTGGCGCAAATTTGTTTGTGCTACTTCTAGCTGTTCTGCTGTGCAGAGCTGGTAGCGGAGGACTAGCGGTTCCCTGTCTAAGCTGGCTGGCTTTCTCCTCTTCCTCCTCTAGCAGCCCTGAGTCTGGTTGCTTACTGATGCTGTCTTCAAAAATTATGCCAAGGAGAGGGGCAAAGAATACAGAAGAGAAGAATTCAACGCAGCACACCAGCAGGGAGATGTAACTATGAAATCTGCTATGCAGCCAGCTCTGCAAATTTGCCCAAGCCAATCTGCTGCCCAAGGCCTTGGCCTTTGTGGACTTCCCACAAATATGGGCCAGGGCGTGTCAAGAGCTGAGACACATGGTGCCTGTCAGTTGCGTTATATTGCGGATGGTAGGTTCATTGGCTGGCAGACTGGAGGATGAAATGCCCAGCAAATCAGCCGTCTGTGTGAAAAATACCTCAGCCACCTTTTTCCATTCCTGCATAAAGGACTTCTCATGCGCTTCTTCTCTCCTCTGGAATTGACTTCTTCAATAATTTAGTACTAGTTAACCTTTGAAATCATAAACCTCACATTGTCATGCAAGCATAACATATTGTATCCCTGACAATGTATTCGGTTTGTGATCCTTCTGTATCTCGTTTTCTGTTTGACACATTAACCACTTAACGACCGCCTAACAGCGGCTGGTCGTAAGTGGGTTTCCATAGAAACGGCCGCTCCATGTTAGTTCATGGAGGGTGCCTCCGTGAACAGCCTGCAAGCCTCCGATCGCGACTCGCAGGTGAAATGTAAACATGTGGGGAAGAAATCCCCGGCGTTTACATCCTACGGCGCTGCTGTCGCAGCAGCGCCGTAAAGGAGATCGGCGATCCCCGGCCTCTGATTGGCCGGGGATCGCCGCCATCTGAAGCCTATTAGAGGCAGTACAGGACAGATCGCCGTCCTGTACCGCCTATCTCCAGCAGGAGAGGGAGGGAAGAAGAAGGAGGGGGGAATAGCGCTGTGGAGGGGGGCTTTGAGGAGCTCCCCCCCCCCGCTCGGCCACACAGAGCGGTGGCGATCAGACCCCCCCAGCAGAACATCCCCCTAGTGGGGAAAAAAGGGGGGAAAGTCTGATCACCCTGCCTCAATCCTGATCTGTGCTGTGGGCTGAAGAGCCCACGCAGCACAGATCAGCCAAACATGCTGCAGTCCTTACGTTTTTATATACAGTTCAGCAGTAGAGATGAACACAAGCAACTCTTTACCCCTCTTATCCCTTGAGGCCAATGGCACATATGATGAGGTGCAATATGTGAGCGGCAGAAGATTTGTCCTTTCAGAAGATGTGCAAACGGGAAACTCTGCATACTCCCAACTCCCGAACGTGTACACAAGTGACATTGGACGTCACTTGCCTCTGTCCCTTCAGTCACGTGCGCACTTCCACACAGGAAGTGCATAAAGAGGCTCTGCCATTATATGCATGTGTGCCGCTCCACTAACGCAACAATTCATAAAAATTGATGAGGTGCCATTGACTGTCGTGCAATCGTGTGACCAGCAGTACGAGTCGGCAGAATCATTTCCGTCACATCTCGTCACACCCCAGGTACTGTGGCCAGTCTCAGTTAGATAAGGTTCAAAAACTTTTGTTTGACAAGAATCTAATTTACATCGTTAGCAATAAAGCGTATGATAATATAAAGGAAGAACATGTTTCAAGGGCGGTTTGATGAAAGAATATATTCCAGTCTGTATTCTCAAAGCAATCTTGAAGATTGTGTGGGCAAGAATAACATAAACTGATCACCTATTGTCTACACATTTCTGTTTACGTGAACACAGTTTAACCATTTCAGCCCGCGGGGATTTTTCACCTTATGCATCAGAGCAAGTTTCACCTCCTATTCACTCGCTAATAACTTTGTCACTACTTATCACAATTTATTGATCTATATGTTGTTTTTTCCGCCACTAATTAGGATTTCTTTGGTTGGTACATGTTGCTAAGAATTATTTTTTTTAAAATGCATTTTAACAGGATTAATAAGAAAAAAATTGAAAAAATTCATTATTTCTCAGTTTTCGGCCATTATAGCTTTAAAATAATCCACGCTACCATAATTAAAACCTATGTATTTTATTTGCCCATTTGTCTCGGTTATGACACCATTTAAATTTTGTCCCTGTCACAATGTATGGCGCCAATATTTTATTTGGAAATAAAGGTGCATTTTTTCCGTTTTGCGTCCATCACTATTTACAAGCTTATAATTTAAAAAAATATTCATAGTATACCCCCTTCAAATGCATATTTAAAAAGTTCAGACCCTTAGGTAACTATTTATGTCTTTTTTTGTGTATTTTTTTTCTTTCCATTAAAAATGTTATTTGGGTAATATTTTGGTGTGGGAAATAGTTAATTTTTAATGTTATTATATGTGTAAATTGTAATGTAAAAAATATGTAGATGTAGTTTTACTATTTGGTCATAAGATGGCCACCTTGAGTTTTTTTTCCCCTTGCGCTAAGTGGAAGCACAAGAGGGACGCGGAAAATTTTACGTGCAGAAAGACTGAAGCCTCTTGTAAGAGCGCTTCGGTTTTTCTGCTGGGGACATGGATCGGTGATCAGGAACCATGTTCCCATTTACTGATCCCAGGGCTACCGGGTACAGCATAGGGGCGCGCCCACAATCGTGCGCGGGAGCGCGCCGAAGCGCGGCACTGCAGCAGAGCAGCCGCCCGGACGTGAGCTTCTTGTCCGGGCGGCAGAAATGGTTAAGTGATCTTCTTGTCACTTTATTAACCCATTACCAGCTTCAATAGATATCTCATGTGAGATAAGTGTACTGCTTTTGACCTCAGTCACCAGAATTATTTGTGCTGTAAATTATTGGCTTGCATTGATATCTCTCTCCAAGCAGAAAACATAGAAACTGAAAGCAGAAATCCTTTTTTACTGTCTCACACTGCCCCCTAGTGACAAGTGGCTATAAATACACATTACAGCAGTACTAATAAGAGGCTGGGAAATGTAACAAAGAATAAAAAAAAATGTGCTAAAATAAATTGGCCTGGAGCACTTGCAAGCCTCTAAATAAATCGGCTGCTAAAAGGTTAATGAGTGGCTTCAAACCGCATGAAGAAAGACTAACAAAAGAGACAAAATGTATACATTGGTTTAAAACTGTAGATGAAGGTTTAAACAAGGATTCTAACTTCTTCGCTGATACAGTGGGTTTTGAATGCCACAATTCTTGTTATTTTATTTTTATTTTTTTATTTCGTAAGCTTGTAAGATGGATTTGAGCGCCACAATTCCTTGTATTTCATTTGCTGGTAAGATGGGTTTTAAATGTGACAATTCTTTCTAGCTTATAATAAACAGTGTATGTATTCTGCCTAAGTTACTTGTGAACTCTGGAATTATGATGTCTCCCATCACCTGGAGTCTCTGGTATGGACTGTATGTTTAACCACTTGCCGACTGCGCACTCATAACGCGCGTCGGCAAAGTGGTAGCTGCAGGACGTCGCCGGCTGCAGGCTAATTAATCAGGAAACAGCCGCTCACGCGAGCGGCTGCTTCCTGTCAATTCACGGCGGGGGGCTCCGTGAATAGCCTGCGGGCCGCCGATCGCGGCTCGCAGGCTAAATGTAAACACAAGCGGAAATAATCCGCTTTGTTTACATTTTTACAACGCTGCTAACAGTAGCAGCGTTGTACTAGATCAGCGATCCCCGGCCAATCAGCGGCCGGGGATCGCTGCCACATGACAGGCAGGAGCCTGTTAGAGGCTGCACAGGACAGATCCGTTCCTGTGCAGCCTCCAATCTCCGGGGCAGGGAGGGAGGAGAGGGAGAGGGGGAATCCTGCGGTGGAGGGGGCTTTGAGGTGCCCCCCCGCCAGCCACACGCAGGCAGGAGCGATCAGACCCCCCCAGCACATCATCCCCCTAGTGGGGAAAAAAGGGGTGGCGATCTGGTCGCTCTGCCTGGTATTTGATCTGTGCTGGGGGCTGTAGAGCCCACCCAGCACAGATCTTAGAAATCAGTGCTGGTCCTTAAGGGGGGGGTAAAGGCTGAGTCCTGAAGTGGTTAAGCAAATAAGTCTTATCTGTAAGTATGTAAGTAAGTTGTAAGTAAGGAATCTAATGACGTTTATTTACATCTGCAAAAAACATCTGCAAAAGAATATTCTCCTACGAATGTTCAGTGTGTATAAGTTGTGTGTTTTAACATCTTGTTAATATACAGAAACAAATACCTCTCTGGGTGCAAATAGAAAAAAAAAAACATGTTAAAAAGCGACTCTGAAGCCTTTTTATTAGCTAGCCTAATAGACAAAAAAAAAAGGTGATCCCTTCCTTTCCCACAATCCAAGCCACCATCCTCTCATGGAGACAATTACTCAAACAAACAACCATGACAGAAAACATAACGCCACCAGATATTCCACTATCAATACTCACATTCCTCATAGAAAATTAGCTGGGATTACCAATCTTAATACATTAATTTATGAAGACAAATGTAAATATTTTGCACAGATCAGAGAACACTTTAATATGTCCTTATCAGAATATCATACCTTCTAACAGTTACAACATCTCTGGAACAAAATCAAACATGATATACCCCAGATCCACAAAACGCTCATACAGTACCTCAAAACTACTATACCATTATGCAAAGGAATTCAACTTTGTTATGAAAATTTATTAAAAGACAATAACAAATATCTAGTAAAATATGTTCGATATTGCTCTCAAGACCTACTATCGGAAATCTTCCTGAGGGATATTCAAATTGCTTCATCTTCTTTAATATGTTACTCCAAATGTGCCACACACTGGGAAACGTTTCAAAAATTAGTATAAGATGGTATGTATCATCATTACAAATCCCTAAATTCACACCACAAATACAGTGGGATGCAAAAGTTTGGGCAACCTTGATAATCGTCATAATTTTCCTGTATAATTCATTGGTTGTTACGATAAAAAATAACAGTTAAAGCGGAATATAACCCTGCATTTCAACTTTGCTTTAAAACATTATTTACAGCATATTATATGCAAAAAGCATTTTTTTTTTTTTTACTAGACCAGCATTGGATGGGTTAAACACAGAGGTTTTAAGTTCCGTGCAGACGTTCAGATAGTTACATTCTATTTAGTTATATGTATATATTGAGAAATGTTACACACTCTTTGGCTGTCCTCCAACTCCTTCTCAGTGAGAGAGATGAGTCACATTCAACACTTAGATACATTTATGTCAACAAAATGTTTCTAACTCAAGTTCGATGCGTCTGCAGAAATCTCCAGGGACTTTAAAGCCCTGTGTAACCCTTCCAATGCTGGTCTAGTAAAAAAAAAATGCTGGTTGCATATAATATACTGTAAATAATGTTTTAGAGCAAAGTTGAAATGCAGGGTTATATTCCGCTTTAAATATACTGTATCATATAGGAGACACACAGTGATATTTGAGAAGTGAAATGAAGTTTATTCTCCAGAAAAAGGTGGCGGGACAGCACTCAAATGGTTCTGGGGTCAGGCGTGCAGCGGATCCACCCGTGCACCAGTCGGATTAGTAATCCATACTATATAGGAGAGAACAGAGGCGCCAAAAGGATAAAAAGGGTTTTAAAGGAGCTTAAAAGCCAAAAATTTGGTAATTAGAGGAGGCAGTGGTGGACTTACCTCCTCCAAGCAGACACAACACGACTGTACATTCAGTCTATTTATTAACGAACTCCAGATAAAACAAAGCAACGCGTTTCACAGGTCAGCGCCCGCTTCCTCAGGCAATAGAAAAAGGAGTTACGGCATCTAGCAAAACAAACAACACTCGGTGCCTGCGTGAATTAGTAATCCAAGTCTTCCAAAATGATCCAGCACAGCTCTCTTACCAAAAGGTATACTTTATTGGATCTTACAAAATATACAAGTAAAAAGCTGCATAATCTTTGTCTTCCGGTCATTTGAGAGTTGTTTTGAGACCCCCATGTTGCTACTCGTGCAGCACCTGAAACTACGGATACTGGAAGCCTGTGCTAGCATTTTTCCTGTGGTGTTGCTATCAGTGTGTGAGGAGTGGGAGGAGAGGGTTGCGTTGACAATCCAACACAATGGGCGGCACATTGAACACATTTTATTAGTTGTCAGAAACTTGTAAATAACTCATGAAAGAATAAAGTTATGTTAAAACCAAGCGCATCATTGTTTTTCTTGTGAAATTCCCAATAAGTTTGATGTGTCACATGACCCTCTTCCTATTGAAAAAACAAAAGTTGGATTAAAAATGGCCGACTTCAAAATGGCCGCCATGGTCACCACCCATCTTGAGAAGTTTCCCTCCTCACATATACTAATGTGCCACAAACAGGAAGTTAATATCACAAACCATTCCCATTTTATTAAGGTGTATCCATATAAATGGCCTACCTTGTATATTAGATGTTCGACAAGACTTTTGTTATATTGTATACAGATAGACTGAATGATTGGTACATTTTTCAACGTCTGTAAACATATTCTATTTCAATAAAAATGTAATTTCAAAAAAATAAATAAAATAAAATACACAGGAACAAAGTCTGAAGAAGATGTATTAGCCAAAAGCTTAGTTTTCAGTTTTCCTCTAAGTTAGCCAATAAATTGTCCTCATTCTGAATCAAAATTTTTTGCAATTAAAAAGTATCTATTTTTTTTTTAAAGTCCATAATTTTTCTGTGCAAACACTGACTTGTGAATCGCACATAGTACATGAAAAAAAAAGCAGACTTGTCTTTACACGTCATTTGAAACACATTAGATGTGTGATGAATGTTTTTTTTTTTTTTTTTTTTTGCAAAACGTGTGAAAATTCAAATAAGCACCTAAGAGCCAGAGGGGACGTGAGTGGAAATCAATAACCATGCTGCCCTCCTGCTGACGGAGGGAGTGTAAGGGAGAAAAAATTGCAATAAATACCATATTTTCTGGAATATAAGACACTCCGGAATATAAGATGCACCTAGGTTTAGAGGTAAAAAATCTGGGAAAAAAGAAAAATACTAAACCTAGGTGCATCCATTGTTCAGGGGGCATTTTATGGACATTTACCCCCCCCCCCCCCCTTCCTACTGTCTATAAGCTAGCCCATCTAAGCTACACTGACCAGCTACACTACACTTACCCCTGCTGCCCTTACCAGTTACACTGACTGCACTACTCTACACTAACCCCAGCTACCCTTCCGACTAAGCTACACTGCACTAACAAATCAAGTCTTACCCATCCAGTGCCATGCTCCTCTCCCACCTTGCTCCAGCTCCTCCCCCTCTTCTCCCTGGTGGTTTCCATTCCCCGTGGCCTTCTGCATTTCTTCAGCAACTGAACTGCAAGCCACGCACTTGCGTTACGCTTGTCGATAGTGTTGCAGTGTAATCAGCATTTGCGGAAACTTCTGCAGCATTGGAAATCAGCATTTCCGAACATCCCTACTCACGTTAGGCTGAAAATGCTGTGAATAAGCATGGTCTTTGGTCAATAAGAAGCAAGTCATTCCAAGTTTGTGCTGCTGTATGTGGTTGGTCCATTTTCAAGAGTAAATTTGCATCAAATTACAATACAATTTGCATCAACTCAGAATTATTTCCATCTTGCATATCCCTAGCTGTGAATTTGCCCTGTTTTGTACATAATTATAGGCAAAACTAAAGGTTTGCTGGATACAGGCATGCACCACATGTTAGATCATAACATCATAAACACATTTCATTTATCTGAAAATAGTTAAAAAAAAAAAAATAACAAAAACTAAACAAAACAAAAACTAAAAAAAATAAAATAAATTTGCAGCTAGTATGATATTCCCTCCAAGTAATATTATCAATATTAAATATAATATTAAAAAATAATAATATGACTGCTAGGTTAACAAGGTTAGCCATTGAACCACATAATCTCCCCTTAATAGCGTAGGAGATAGGAGATATAGCTGTACTGCATAACAACACAATATAACATAACACAGGTAAGTAAATACAAAACACGTGTGCCAGGAGTGCACACTAGGGATGGAACATCCTGGTGTAGCAATCATCCCCACAGAGGATGCAACTGCAGGGGGTCCCAGTGGTGGGGGAGGGGCGGGGGACTGGGGGCTCTAGGGCCCACTTAGGGCCCTTTTTGAAGGCAAGGCACAGTGCGGGAGGAGGGAGTAGCAGGCACACACAAAGGTGGGCCGGAGGCCCTGAATCCTCCTTCACCTTGGGCGGGGGTTCAGCGCTTTCCCCTCCACAAATACCCATACTGCGGCATACTAACAGTGATTCAATTTCTGACTGTCCGAAACTTCTGAATAGTTACTCTGATTGGCTAAATACGTCAGACTCAGAAGCATTGGACCAATCAGAGAATGTACAATTGTATATGAAAATCGGATTGCAGTGGTAATTACAGACCAATCACAAGACTCTGATACTATGGAGCATTTTTCGAGTCTTCTGATTTGTCCAACATTTCTGTGGCTTTCTAATTTTGGTGGTAAATCACGGCATTCTCTGATTGGTCCAATACTGCTTAGTATTTCCGATTTTCTGAATTACGGAAATGTAGATATACTTGGTAGTACTGGACCGATCAGGGAATGCTGTGATTTACCACCAAAATCTGAAAAATATAAGACAAATCAGAAGACTCAAAAAATAGTCGGTAGTATCTAAGTCTTCTGATTGATTTATAACTACAAACACTGGTTAACACGACAGCTGGGGCCCCGGACACTCTCACTGGCCGGGGCCCCCAAACCACCATGCGTATCGCATGGTGAGAGTACCGAGGCCCACCCGCAGTTCCCTGTAGGTATCCTACAGGGAACTGCGGGTGGGCCTCGGTACTCTCACCACCAGGGAATTCACCCCCACTGGCTCTATACTGAATGCTGACTGCAGGGCCGGGCCGAGGCATAGGCTGGAGAGGCTCCAGCCTCAGGGCGCAGTGTAGGAGGGGGCGCAAAATTCATCCAGCTGTCATTCCTAATTGTGTTTGAAGCAGAAAGAAATAAGAAAAGGAGATACATGGAAGTGACTACAAGCCAGATAACTAGAGATTAAGGTGTTGGGGCCCTGTGGCCCTCTTAGTCTAATAGCAATCAGTGTGTGACGGCTGGGGTGGAGGGATGGAGGGGCGCACTTTGGTGTCTCAGCCTTGGGTGCTGGAGGACCTTGTCCCAGCTCTGGCTGACTGCAACACACACAACTGATCACTCCCAGCTCTAGCAATATCCTATCATTATCTGGCCAGCAGGCGCCTGTCAGCCAATCAGATGCACTGTCATACACCCTTTGCCTGCTGTACCAAATATAGCAGGAATTGCATAAATAAGGCAGCATTCAGGTGGGAGGCTTCGGTTGGACATAATCATAGATTACATCACTAGCAGAAGCTGTATCTATAATTACCTCAGAAATCCGATTTTCCCAGAAAAAATCTGCATTGTTTGATTGGTCCAATCAGGCCCGTTTCTAGGGCCGTGCGGCCCGTGCGACCGCCCTGAGCATTGAGGGAGGGGGGGAGCCGTGATGGAGGGGGAGCCGCAGCTGTTGGGAGGGCGACCCAACCTCTCCCTCCCTTCCTCTCCTGGGTCGCCCTCCATGCTCCCCCCTCCGCTGTGCAGAGTGAGCACAGCAGGAAGCGCTGTATATAGCAACTCAGTTCCCTGCGTTCCAATCGCCAATCACTTGCCACTGCATAGCCGCGGTATATATACTCTACTTCCTGTTTAGCAGGAAGTAGAGCGTGTATAAGCGGCTATGCAGAGGAGGAGACCAGCGGCAAGTGATCGGCGATTGGAATGGAGGAGCACGGAGGGCGGCCGAGAGAGAAAGGGAGGGAGAAGTCAGGCCGCCCTCCCCGCAGCTGACTCCCCCACCATTATGGGGGTAGGGCACCTACTTATCTAACCTATATTGTGTGTACCTACCTATCTAACCTATACTGGGGCAGCTACCTATCTAGCCTATACTGGGGGCACTTATCTATCTAAACTATACTGGGGGTATTTTTACACCTTTGCCCTGGGTGCATTTTTGCCTAGAAACTGCCCTGGCTCCAATGCTTCCACGTCCTGTGATTGGGCTACAATTCCTGAGTTGTGGTAAATCGGATTTCCATGGAAATCCGATTACCGAATGGTGATTACCAAAAATCAGACATTTTCATTCCGAAGGAAATTTCTGACCATCCCTAAATGTGAGTTATGTCTGCTGAAAGGAATCATTTAACCTAGTCAGCTAGGTAGGCAGTTAATGTTTAGCTTGCTCATAGTATACCAGTCAGTGTATTGCACTTTATTGTACAGGTTGGTCAGGTTCTAAAGGAAAGAATTCATTTACTGCTAACATGCACTCTCTTACAGCTGCTTGTAGTAACACATTGTAAATGACCTGAACTGTCACTTATGCAACATTACGTACAGAATGTGCCTTACCTCTGCCCTATAGCCCTCTTATCTAGCAGCATGTGCAATAAACAGGTCCACTAACTGTAAGCTGCAGATACCACTGCTTATAGTCTTTTCTCTCATTTGATTTCATGTCTTTGACCCATCGGTCAAGAAAGATGTGATGAGGAGATGAACAGGAAGGCTCTACCAGGCTACATATATTGGGGCCACCTATACCAGGGTACCTATACTGGGGGCACCTATACCAGGGTACCTATACTTGGGGCACCTATACCAGGGTACCTATAGGTAGAGTGACCAGATTTTTGTGGGTCCAACCTGGGGCGGGAGGGGGGTTGCGGAGCGCGCAGCGACGACGATTGGGGGTGGGGGGCTGTGGCGAAAAATGGGCGTGGTCATGACATTGTATGGGCGGAGCTAACGTAATGATGTAACAGCAAGGCATAAGAAAGCAGTGTTTACGCCATGATGTGGTCAAACGAGACTTCGCATCATGGGTGTGCAGAAACTGTGTGATGCTAATAGTATACCGTAACCACAAAGCAGCAAACATAGCCATCTATGACCATTATAATAAATGCAGTAACAGTTACCCCGGACACCAGAAAATAAACGCAATGGGCAACATGTCAGCACAGAATAAACGCAATACGGGCAACGTGTCAGTACAAAATAAACGCAATGCGGGCAACATGTCAGTACAAAATAAACGCAATGTGGGCAAACATGTCAGTACAAAATAAACGCAATGCGGGCAAACATGTCAGTACAAAATAAACGCAATGTGGGCAAACATGTCAGTACAAAATAAACGCAGTGTGAGAAACATTTCACCAGAAAATAAACGCAATGCGGGCAAACATGTCAGTACAAAATAAACGCAATGTGGCCAAACATTTCAGTACAAAATAAACGCAATGTGGCCAAACATTTCAGTACAAAATAAACGCAATGCGGCCAAACATGTCAGTACAAAATAAACGCAATGTGGGCAAACATGTCAGTACAAAATAAACGCAATGTGGGCAAACATGTCAGTACAAAATAAACGCAATGCGGCCAAACATGTCAGTACAAAATAAACGCAATGCGGCCAAACATGTCAGTACAAAATAAACACAATGTGAGAAACATTTCACCTGGAAAAGAAAGCATTTACTCGCCTGGCAAAAGTCTCCGGCCTCTGGCGCGCTGCTCCAGGGACAATCTTCATCTTGCTCCTGCTCCTTTCTCCCGCGCTGACAGGGCTACGGCAAGATGGCGCCCGAAGACCTGTACTGGAGACACAAATAGTCTCCAGTACAGGGCTTCGGCAGCCATCTTGCCGTAGCCCTGCTCGCCTGCTGGTGTCGGTACAGACACCGGAAGACTAAGGAAGGTGGAGCGCCCCGCTCCACCCTCCTTAGATTTCCGGTGTCTGTTCCGACACCGTCAGGCAAGCAGGGCTACGGCAAGATGGCTGCCAAAGCCCTGTACTTTAGACTATTTGCAGGCAATGAACTGGCACGGCGTCTATAGACGCCGCTGCCAGTTCATGCAGAAACAGTGGCCAGAGTCCCGAGGCCGGGACGTCCCGCTGCTAAAAGGGGGACGTTTCCCGGGACCTCATGCAGCCCGGGACAGCGGACCCCGAATCCGGGACGCGTCCTGGGCAATCCGGGACGTCTGGTCACTCTATCTAAGGGCACCTATACCAGGCTATCTATACTGGGGCCACCTATACCAGGGTACCTATACTGGGAGCACCTATAACTAGATTCATATACTGAGGGCACCTATACCTGACTATCTATACAGGGGGCACCTATATCAGACTTTTTATACTGAAAATAACTTATACAAGGCTACCTATACTGGAGGCAACTAAACCAGGCTACCTTTCTCCTGAGTCCTAAAGTGAAATCTAAAAAGAAAAAAAATAGAGGCTCACCTATGTAGAGAAAGACTCTGGGTCCTCCAGAGCTTTCCTGTTGGGTCTTGGTTCCCTCGTTGGGCTTTGGAAGTCTTTGGAAGCCAGAGTGCTCCTGGAGACGGTGGCTCTGTACTGCACATGCATGAGTGTGGGAGAGAGCGCTCATACAGGTGCAGTACGAAGTCTCCTATCTTCGGGAGCACTCGGGCTCCCAAAGACTTCCGAAGCCTCCCGCGGCGGCACAGAGCAGTCTTCAACCCATCGGTCAAAGATGGCTAAGGGGGACGATGGTGCTGGAATTAAGGGACCAGGTGAAGAACAGGAAGGCTCTGTAGGACCCAGAGCCTTCCCCTCTCCATTAGGCGAGTATCTGTTTTTTATTTATTTATATATTTTACTTCAGGTTTAAAAAAAAAATATCTCCGAGGAGAAAACTTGAAATATCTCCTAGGAGAAAAAGTGAACTGAATAAGAGCCATTGGGCTTGATTCACAAAGCGGCGCTAAGTGTTAGCGCCGCTGTGAAAAGCCACTTAGAGCCCCATAAGTAGCTTTGCGGGTAGTAATAGCCCACAAAGCTACATCGTGCACAGGACCACCCAGAGTGCGCGCAGCGCGGCAGCCTATGGTTAGTGCGCGATGCGACGATAACGTCACACCACGCTGCCCTTTAAACGTCGCACCCAGTGCAATGAAAACAGCGCATCGGGTGGCCGCCGCTTTGGGGCCACCCGGTGCGCCGTTTTCATCGCACCTAGTGTGACGTTTTAAGTGCAGCCGGGTGGGACGTTATCGTTGCATCGCGCACTATAACTAGGCTTCCGCGCTGCGTGCACTCTGGGTGGTCCTATGGGTGCAAACCACCTAACGATGTGGTTTGCTCCTACTACTATCTATTAGGGCTCAGCGCTGGTTAGTGAGTCAAGCCCATAGAGTGCTGTTTGTAATAAAAATTAAAAAAAAATACAAAATAAACCAAACAAACTTATGGCGAACCTGAAGTGAAATAAATAAAAAAAAAAAGATATTCACCTATGGAGAGGGGAAGGCTGTGGGTCCTATAGAGCCTTCCTGTTCCTCCCCATGTTCCCTCATTCCATCGTCATCACCCCCCTTAGCAGTCTTTGACCAATAGGTCGAAGACTGGGCTGTGCCGCCGCAGGAGGCTTCAGAAGTCTTCAGGAGTCCAAGTGCAACCGAAGATGGGCAACATCGTACTACACCTGTGTGTGAGCGCGTTCTCTCCCACACTCACACATATGCAGTACAGAGCCGCCCATCTTCAGGAGCAATCGGGCTCCAGAACACTTCCAAAGCCAAATGAGGGGACCAAGAAAACAACAGGAAGACTGTGGAGGATCCAGAGCCTTCCTTCTCCATAGGCAAGCATCTTTTTTTTTTTCAATTTCACTTCAGGTTTGCTCTAATGTTAATTTTAAAAATTAATTCATAACTGGCTGCAGCTTGAAGTGAAATGATAGATATTAAAGGGAACCCGAGGTTAGAGGCATATGTATATATTTATTTCCTTGTAAACAAGCATCCATCTGAAAATGGCGCCTGCGAATAATGGCGCACGGTGTTGCCGTTAATCCGTTTGCCGCTTATCGCTATTTAACGTTAAAGCCTTATTGTTATTTAATGTTAAAGCCTTATTGTTATTTACCGTTAACACACAGAACCCTCTCTGTACCTATCCCTAACCCCTAACCCCCCCTGGTGGTGCCTAACCCTAACCACCCCCTGGTGATGCCTAACCCTAACCACCCCCTGGTGGTGCCTAACCCTAAGACCCCCCTGGTGGTGCCTAACCCTAAGACCCCCCCCTGATGGTGCCTAACCCTAAGACCCCCCTGGTGGTGCCTAACCCCAAGACCCCCCTGGTGGTGCCTAACCCTAAGACCCCCCTGGTTGGTGCCTAACCCTAAGACCCCCCTGGTGGTGCCTAACCCTAAGACCCCCCTGGTTGGTGCCTAACCCTAAGACCCCCCTGGTGGTGCCTAACCCTAAGACCCCCTGGTTGGTGCCTAACCCTAAGACCCCCCTGGTGGTGCCTAACCCTAAGACCCCCCTGGTGGTGCCTAACCCTAAGACCCCCCCCTGGTGGTGCCTAACCCTAAGACCCCCCTTGTGGTGCCTAACCTTAACCACTTCACAACAGAGGGGTTTTACCCCTTGAGCACCAGAGCAGATTTCACCTTTCAGCGCTCCTTCCATTCATTCATCTATAACTTTATCATTACTTATCGCAATGAAATGAACTATATCTTGTTTTTTTCGCCACCAATTAGGCTTTCTTTAGGTGGGACATAATGCCAAGAATTATTTTATTCTAATTGTGTTTTAATGGAAAAATAGGAAAAAATGTGGGAAATAAATCATTATTTTTCAGTTTTCGGCCATTATAGTTTTTAAATAATGCATGCTACTGTAATTAAAATCCATGAAACGTATTTGCCCATTTGTCCTGGTTATTACACCCTTTAAATTATGTCCCTATCACAATGTTTGGCGCCAATATTTTATTTGGAAATAAAGGTGCATTTTTTTCAGTTATGCGTCCATCCCTAATTACAAGCCCATAGTTTATAAAGTAACAGTGTTGTACCCTCTTGACATAAATATTTAAAGAGTTCAGTCCCTAAGGTAACTATTTATGTATTTTTTTATTGTAATTTTTTTTACAAAAAAAAAGAAAATTGGGGAGTGTGGGAGTTAATGAGTTAATTTATAACGTAAAAGAATGTATTTATATATGAAAAATGTTTTTGAAAGTAGTTTTACTTTTTGGCCACAAGATGGCCACAGTAATTTTTTGTTCATGCGACCTGTAAGCGTAGGAAGTATGCTTACAGGAAGTTTAGTGAGGCTGGGAAACGTTTTTTTTTTTCACAATGATAGCGCAGCTTCTCATAGAAGCAGCCGATCATTGCTGGGGAGCTTAGATCAACAAACGGGAATAGTTTTTCCTGTTCATTGATCTCTGGACGAGCGGGCAGCGTTGTGCACGAGCGCGGACAGCGGCGGGGAGTGCGTGGGGAAAGGGTGATAAAAGGAGCGTAGATACACGTACCCGTGGTGGTAAAGTGGTTAAGACCCCCCCAGTGGTGCCTAACCCTAACCTTGACAGTGTTACATTAAATCCATTCCCCGTTTTGCAGTTAAATAACGTCTGCAGTTTGGCTTATGTAGGGCGCTATTGATAAATAACGTTAGTGTGTGCCACTATTGATAAATAACGTTAGTGTGTGCCACTATTGATAAATAACGTTAGTGTGTGCCGGTTTTCTTCTTTTTTCCCTGTGCGCCATTATTATTCAGTACTAACAGTGGCGTAGCTACAAACCTCTGGGCCCCGATGCGGAATCTGGATGTGGGCCCCCCCCCCCGGCAACAACAGCCCCCCCTCCCCCGACAACACCCGACGGATGCACACACATATCAAAATCCCTATAGCCAGCTATAGGTACCCCCAGTATAGGTAGTCAGGCATAGGTAAGCCAGTATAGTTGCCCCCGGTATAGGTGAGATAGGCAGGCGCCGCCGGTATAAGTTAGATAGATAGGTGCCCCCAGTACAGGTTAGCTAGGTGGGTGCCTCTAATATAGGTAGCCAGAATAGTTGCCCCCAGCGTAGGTTAGATAGGTAGGTGCCCCCAGTATAGGTTAGTTAGGTAGGTGCCTCCAATATAGGTAGCCAGTTTAGTTGCCACCTGTATAGGCTAGCTAGGTGCCCCCAATACAGGTTAGATAGGTAGGTGCCCCCAGTATAAATTAGATTAGGTCGGTGCCCCCTAGTATAGGTTAGATTAGGTAGCTGCCCCCCAGTATAGGTTAGATTAGGTAGCTGCCCCCCAGGATAGATTAGGTAGCTGCCCCCAGGATAGATTAGGTAGGTGCCCCCCAGTATAGGTTAGATGAGGTAGCTGCCCCCCAGGATAGATTAGGTAGCTTCCCCCCAGGATAGATTAGGTAGCTGCCCCCCAGGATAGATTAGGTAGCTGCCCCCCAGGATAGATTAGATAGCTGCCCCCCAGGATTAGGTTAGAATAGGTAGGTGCCCCCCAGGATAGATTAGGTAGCTGCCCCCCAGGATTAGGTTAGATTAGGTAGCTGCCCCAGGATAGATTAGGTAGGTGCCTCCCAGTATAGGTTAGATTAGGTAGCTGCCTCCCAGAATAGATTAGGTAGCTGCCCCCCAGGATAGATTAGGTAGGTGCCCCCCAGTATAGGTTAGATTAGGTAGCTGCCCCCCAGGATAGATTAGGTAGCTGCCCCCCAGGATAGATTAGGTAGCTGCCCCCCAGGATAGATTAGGTAGGTGCCCCCCAGGATAGATTAGGTAGGTGCCCCCCAGTATAGGTTAGATTAGGTAGCTGCCCCCCAGGATAGATTAGGTAGGTGCCCCCCAGGATAGGTTAGATTAGGTAGGTGCCCCCCAGGATAGATTAGGTAGCTGCCCCCCAGGATAGATTAGGTAGGTGCCCCGTCCCCATAATGGAGGGGGGGGGGCCGCAGCCACGGGGAGGGCAGCCCGACCTCTCCCTCCCTTCCTCTCCCCGGGCCCCCCCCCCCCTCAGATGCAGAGTGAGCGGCTCACGGAAGCGCTATAGGCAGAACTCACCTCCGTCCCTGGTTCCAATCGCCGCTGATCTCCTCTCTGGCTGGCTCTGCATAGATGCTTACACACGCAGCTTCCTGTTTAGCCGGAAGCTGTGTGTGTAACAACATCTATGCAGAGCCAGCCAGAGAGGAGATCAGCGGCGAGTGGAACGCAGGGAGGTGAGTTCTGCGCCTATAGCGCTTCCGTTAGCCGCTTACTCTGCATCTGAGGGGGGGGCCCGGGGAGAGGAAGGGAGGAAGAGGTCGGGCTGCCCTCCCCGCGGCTGCGGCTCACTCCTACCAGCGCGAACGGGCGCATGGCCCTCCAAACGGAGATGGGCCCCCCGGGCCCCTCCCCCGCCTCCTCAGGAGCCGGGCCCGGTCGCCAAGGCGACCACTGCGACCACGGGCCCTACGCCCTTGAGTACTAACGATAAATAGCGATAAGCGTATCTTTTTAATGCGGCGCCATTTTTATGCATAGGCGCTGTGCGCCATTATTCACTGATCCCGTAAAGAATGCCAGTTTCCTGGCCGCCCTGTTGATCTTGTGGCATACGTAGTGTCTGTGTCAAAACCCTGGAACAAGCATATGGCTAATCCAGTAATGCCTTAGTCAGCTGAGTCAGAGCACCTGATCTGCTGCGTGCTTGTTTGGGGTTTATGGCTAAATGTATTAGACAAGTCGGATCAGGAGGACTGTAAGGCAACTGATATCGTTTAAAAGGAAATAAATATGGCAGCCTCCATATCACTCTCACCCCGGGTTTCCTTTAAATTGCAAATAAGAATAAAAAAAAAAAAAAAAAAAAAAACTTCTACACTGCCCATTTACAATTTATGTAAAACAAAAGTGAAGTTTTCCTTTATGGTAACTAAAAGAACAAACAAACAAAACACAAGGTCAATAACCTCCTTTGCCCAATCTAAGTAAAGTTTCTCATTGGTGTGCGTAGCTCATGTAGTGATCCTGAATTGTAAAGTCAGTGAGTAGAACTGTCATTCTTGGCATACCAGAGAGATTATGCAACTCCACTAGGTAGAAGGTAAGAAGGTCCCGTCACTGGGGAAAAGGTAGAGTTACGGGTGTAGCCAGGTCATGTGAATCATGTCTCTAGAGTAAGGGTGAGCAAGGTTATTGTTACACGGGGTGCTTTGCAGAGCTCACACCTCCTTCCTGTTCCAAAACAAAAACACACATGTAATCATTAGAAAAAATATGTCATCTTTAACCCCCCTGGCGGTCTATTAAAAACTGCCAGGGGGCAGCAGAGCAGTTTTTTTTTATTTTGTTTTTTTTAAATCATGTAGCGAGCCCTGGGCATCCCCCCGCCCTCTTCGATTGCAATCCCGTTCAAAGAATGGGATTTCCTGGAGGGCTTCCCCCATCGCCATGGCGTCGTCATGACGTCATTGGGAGTCCCAATCAACCCCTCAGCGCTGCCTGGCACTGATTGGCCAGGCAGCGCACGGGGTCTGGGGGGGGCCCGGCGCAACGAGTGGCGGCGGCTAATCGGCGCGGAGCGGCGGCGATCAGAGTGCACACGCAGCTAGCAAAGTGCTAGTTGTGTGTTGCAAAAAAAAAAAAGTGTGCAAATCAGCCCAGCAGGGCCTGAGAAATCCTCCTGCGCGGCATAGCCCGTGCTCAGCACGGGCTTACCGCCAGGGATGTTAAAGAGACACTGAAGCGAACTAATTTTGCCCATTTTACCTTATAATTCGCTTCAGTGCTCTCATGACAAGTAAACCACCACGTCCCCACCGCAAAACGAGGGCTGCAGAGCCCCCAAATCCCTCTGCAAATATCCACGACCAACTTGGATCTGCTGGGACATCTCCCTGCTGTGCCACTGATTCAGGAAACCACTCTGCAAAGTCATGCAATGCCACTGGGCCCACCGAACCATAGGGATCGTTGAAGTCATCGTTCCAAGTAAACTTAGGCACCGAGTTGCTGAAGTTGCTGACAAACAGATCATGCTCCGAACTTTTTGAATAAGTTTTTCCTGCTTCTCCAGTGGAAGACTTATAGTGTTCAGATGGGTTTGGAACAAGGCTCCTAGGAATATGATCTTTCTTGATCACGCGTGTCCCCCCCACAGTCATTCGTCGCAAGAAAACAAGCAGGATTCTCTGCCGCGACGAACGACTCTGGGGGGACACGCATGTCCCCGCAGGCTGCCAGCATTGCATAGAAGCGAGAGGAGGGCAAAGGGGGAGGAGAAGAAGAACAACAGACGAAGGCGGCGGCTTCATCTGTTAAATTGCCACCGCCTTCATTTTAATTGCATTAAGTGACAGTTCCGGCCACTTGAAATACAATGTATTAGTTCCCATTAACACTGTTATTGTTACGTGCCGTATCAATGTAATTAGCGCCACCTGCGGAGCTTCCATTCACACAGCACTACGTTAACGAAGCATGAATGAAATTCGCTACAACAGCGCCCCCTGCCGGATGCGCCTGGCTAACGGATAAGTACCACACAGACCAGGAAAATACCGAATGCGGTATTTTCCCTCCCAGATTTTTTTTTTATCACACTGCTTTTATGAATGATAGCCATTATCGTGGTCGTTTAACAGGCTAGGGTCATACACAGTATATCAAAAAAATAGCAAAGCTAGTCTAAAGGATAGATATATATCTATCAGAGAAACTAGGCTAAACACATATAAATACAATACTATCACAGAATATATCAGCATACTGAATGCTATCACAGGCAGTGAGCAACTGAATGAAGAGAGCTTATATACAGGTGGAAAAGATCACAGACCAGTCCAGATAAAGAACTGGTCAATCAGAAAAAGTTCCAGCAGAAAAGTGTCAGCTGACCAGTGTGTCAGCTGACACCCACTAGACCCGCCTCCTCAACCTACAAGAACTGCTCTGGGATGGGTGTTTCCCCCTGAGGAGGCTAGAGGAACATACATGCTGAGTCACATCCACAGGGGTGCTGGGGAGGCCGCTGCAGAAATCAGAAGAGGAAGCTTCCTGCAGCAGCCCAGTGCTGCCTGAGCCCATTGCTGGAACCATTAGCAGGTAAGAGCTTTACAGACATGCAGCGGATTCAACCGTGTCACTGCAGATGCAGTCATTAGAACAATTATTATTATTTATTGTATTTATAAAGCGCCAACATATTACAAAGCACTGCACAATAGATAAATGAGTTAACTTACAAGGTAGGATATACAGGAAACTCACAACAGAGCAAGATCATGTAAATTATTTGATAACCGTACAGTCAGTGGGGCCCCGGTGCGAGTTATACATGCACCAGCCCTTTTTCCCCCCTGGCGGTATAAAAAATTCCGCCAGGAGGGAGCGCAGCAGTTTTTTATTTTATTTATTTTTTCTTATATCATGCTCAGCGGCATCCCCCCCGCCCACTTCGATCGCCTTCGGCGATCTCCAATCAGGAAATCCCGTTCAAAGAACGGGATTTCCTGGAGGGCTTCCCCTGTCGCCATGGCGACGGGGCGGGATGACGTCACCAACGTCATTGGGAGTCCCGAACCACCCCTCAGCGCTGCCTGGCACTGATTGGCCAGGCAGCGCACGGGGTCTGGGGGGGGGGGGGGGAGTGCGGCGTTACGGGTAGTGGCGATCGAGCCCGGGGCGGTGGCGATCGGTGTGCTGACGCAGCTAGCAAAGTGCTAGCTGCGTCCAGCAAAAAAAATAAATAAACCGGCCCAGCAGGGCCAGAGAAAACCTACGTTCGGGGTTACCGCCAAGGAGGTTATACATAACAGTTGATACGGTGCACCAAAACCTGCCAAGGACAACCACAGTGTCAGAGGGGCATGAGGAGCAGCTTGTTAATGATTATCATTCAAAGCATCTATAGAAGTGATCATTACAAACACAGGACCAGTAAAGAGCTAATACTGCAGTTGAGGGAGGGCCTTGCAGGGCCCATCTGGCCCAAGGGCCCCGATGTAGTGGCTACCTCTGCAACCCCTATTGCTATGCCACTGAGTAGTGTCAGATCAAAATAGACTGTTATAGTTCACAAGAGGGGTGAATGACAGTAAGATTGTATAATCCAGCTGGAAACGCTAGAGAGGAGGGCCCTGCCAGAGGCTTATAATCTAGAGTGTGGGTGAAGACAATAAGTGCATCTGTTAAGAGGGTGTCCAACACAACGTATTATGGTGCTGATGTAGGGGGGTGTACAAGCATGAAAAGGTGAGTCTTGAGGGCAGAGAGCAGAAAGTTTTTTTCTTTGCATTCTTAGTCATCAGTCTCTCAGCGCAGGGAAAAATAAACTTCTCCCCTGCGGCCCCCTGCAGCTTCCTCTTCAATGGGTCCCCCTGCGGCTGCATCCCTTGCTTCCCTTATTGTTACACCACTGTTTATGGCGATGCATTGTAAACGAATGAACGCAGTTTGATGAGGCATTTGTGTGGACTAACGGGAATCCCAGTGACGTACTTCCTGTCCAGCAGGAAGTACGTCACTGATCGGGGCAGAGCCATGCATATTACCCTGTTGGCGCACTCTCTTGCAGGGTCATATGAAGAACGTATTTGTGTGGTGATCCCGTGGCAGGCTCCCCTGCCATGGGAACACCGCAGCGCATAGGGGTAGAAGCATCCTTAAAGCGGACCTGAACACAGAACTTCCTGTCTGCTCGCACAGATGAGCAACAGCATAATAACCTTTAAAGAAACACCATTAATTTGTTACAGCTGATACAAGCCCTGCAATAAATCTGCAGTGAGCCTACTTCCTGCTTTCATGGAAGCAGACATAGGGTTAACATCCTGTGTTTACAAATTATTTAGTATTTATATAGCGCCAACATCTTACGTAGCACTGTACAGTATATATATTGTCTTGTCACTAACTGTCCCACAAAGGAGCTCACAATCTAATCCCTACTATTATCATATGTCTATCTATGAATTATGTAGTGTAAGTACTGTAGTGTAGGACCAATTTAGGGGTGAGCCAATTAACTTATCTGTATGTTTTTGGAATGCGGGAGGAAACCGGAGTACCCAGAGGAAACCCACACAGACATGGGGAGAACATATAAACTCCTTGCAGATGGTGCCCTGGCTGGGATTTGAACCGGGGACCCATCACTGCAAGGCGAGAGCGCTAACCACTACGCCACCGTGCTGCCCAAATGAGCTGCTTTGCCAAGACAGTCAACTGACACAGCTGAGAGATCAAATTACATTTGTGATTTGTCACAGATGTAGGGGAATTAGACAGGCTAAACTCTCTAAATACATACAGGGTGTATTTCTCTGTTTTCCTTCTGTCCTGTGCAAGAGCTCAGCTCCACTTTAAGATCCCATCACAGCAGTTCAACCAGGTTGAGGTACTATGCAATGGATTTAAATTTTTTAGCAAAGAAGAGTGATTAGGAAATTGTGTGAGGCAGAAGGTGAGACAGCGCATCTCTGTCACTGGATGGAAGGTGGAACTGCTTATAACCAGGTAATGTGAGCCATGATTAGATAGGAAAGGTTGAGAAGCAAGTTATTATTTACATTCCTGAACAGCCACACCTCCTTCCAATCACACAATAAAAATAGATATGATATATAAAGAAATCGGTACTTATCCGTTAGCCGGGCGCATCCGGCAGGTGACGACAAAACTCCACCAGAGTTCCATCTTTCTCTACTATCCATGGCGGCCTGGAGGGGGAATAGTAATTAGAGCCACCTGCCGGGTGCGCCCGGCTAACGGATAAGTACCAAGAAATCAATGACTTAACCACTTTACCCCCGCCCGCACGAATTTCTCCGTCCCTTTTTCCATCCTTTAAACCCCAGGGACGGAGAAATCGGTACTTTCCGCGCTCCCGCCGCTGCCCGCACTCCCGCTCGCATTTCCGCGGGTAAACACGCCGCCGGCCACTCGCCCGGAGATCAATGAACGGGAAAATCCATTCCCGTTCGTTGATCTAAGCCCCGCAATGATCCGCTGCTTTTCCGCTAAGCAGCGCGATCATTGTGAAAAAAAAACAAACTTACCCAGCCTCCTACTACTTCCTCCAAGCGTCCGGAAGGACGCTTGGAGGTCGCATTAAACAAAAAGTTACTGGTGCCATCTTGTGGCCAAATAGTAAAACTACACCCTAAACATTTTTCACATACAAATGAATTAGTTATACACAAAAAATGAATCATTACCTCCCACACTCCCCATTTTTTTTTTTGTAATAAAAAAAAAAATTCACAAATGTACAATTAAAAATAATACATAGTTACCTTAGGGACTGAACTTTTTAAATATTTATGTCAGGAGGGTACAACACTGTTACTTTATAAACTATGGGCTTGTAATTAGGGATGGACGCAAAACTGAAAAAAATGCACCTTATTTCCAAATAAAATATTGGCGCCAAACATTGTGATAGGGACATAATTTAAACGGTTTTATAACCGGTACAAAAGGGCAAATAAATTTCATGGGTTTTAATTACAGTAGCATGCATTATTTAAAAACTATAATGGCCGAAAACTGAAAAATTAATTTTTTCCCACATTTTTCCTATTTTCCCATTAAAACACATTTAGAATAAAATAATTCTTGGCATAATGTCCCACCTAAAGAAAGCCTAATTGGTGGCGGAAAAAAAACAAGATATAGTTCATTTCATTGTGATAAGTAATGATAAAGTTATAGACAAATGAATGTAAGGAGCGCTGAAAGGTGAAAATTGCTCTGGTGGTCAGGGGGTAAAACCCCTCAGTGGTGAAGTGGTTAATACTAGCTTTCGTCTGTAACCTTGGGACAAAAATAAAGTTTGGGAGGGGGTTTGTAGCTGGCTCAGGGGCAAAGGGAACCTGCAAAGAGAACCTTAAGGCTGGATGCACACAACATAACGTGAAAGGTCGCAGTTTGTCATGTGGGGTTTTTTATGGGTGGGGGGTGCATTTTTACTACGTTTTTGGTGCATTAGCGTTTTTACTGCAGATGCTTTCTTCAAGCATTTTGCGTGCGTTTTAATGTATGTGTTTTTCAATTGCGTTTTATGCTAATCACTAGGAAGACAACAGGAAGCTGAATTACTTCACAAAACCATTGAAAAATCTCGTATAAAAACGCATGAAAACACATACCATTGCATTCCCATTGACTTTCATTATGTGAGTTTTTGATGCGTTTTTGAATACTATGCAGCAAGGCATGCATTTTTAAAAACGCATGTTTGAAAATGCAAAGAAATTAATTTTTTTTATATGCGTTTTTGCTGCGGCCCTCAGACACCCATTAGTGGCAAAAACGCAGCATTTTCTGCAATGCTAGCGTTTCTGCTATGTGGGCACCCAGCCTGAGGCCAGGTTCAGTGCTCAGTTGTGTTGCAGAAACATTATGCATGTCAGCTTACTGCCCATACAATTCTATGGGCCTGTTCACAGTAACCGATCCCATTATTCTAACTTGCTGCATGCAGGCTTTGCATTAAAGTCTATGGCCAGTCACAATTGCAGTTCTCACACATTTTAACACCTGCGTTATGCAACTGGCCACTGGAATCCAGCCTAAAGGACAATTAAAGGGAATCTAAAGTGAAAATAAGCCTGTGATATGATGTTTCCAGTACAGGAAGAGTAAAGAAATTTCAGTTGTTATCCTTGCAAAAGAGCTACTCTGAGCTCTCCGACCCAACTTAGGTCAGCTACAGTGCTGTTTTCTGAAGCACTTATCTCAAACTGTTTCTGAGGAATAAAGTGTAGAGAAACCGAGAGCCCAATATAGTGTAGTATGTTAAGCATAAATGAAGTAAAGGTTATCGTGAGAAAATTATACTCACAAACATGGGTTACCACACAGGCAACCACTGTATAGGCAGGTGAGGATTAGACTTGTCCTCACTCAGGGATAAGAAGTCGCTCTCTGTAGTTGCGAAAGGGGGTAGATCACCCCTCCACCAGGGGTGGACACGGTATAGCAGTAGGAGAACAGAGGCGCCAGCAGGATAAAAGTGGATAAAAACGTTAAAATTTGCTGGGAGGAAGCGGTGGACTTACCTCCATAGAGCAGACACGAAAGACTGTCTGAATAGTAGTCACATTTATTTATTAGTACCCCAAAACAGTGCAACGCGTTTCGCAGGCCCAGCCCGCTTCATCAGGCAATAAACATGGGGACAAGACAGAATTTCAGCAATAGCCAGTGTAGCGCTACACTGGCTATTGCTGAAATTCTGTCTTGTCCCCATGTTTATTGCCTGATGAAGCGGGCTGGGCCTGCGAAACCCGTTGCACTGTTTTGGGGTACTAATTAATACATGTGACTACTATTCAGACAGTCTTTCGTGTCTGCTTTATGGAGGTAAGTCCACCGCTTCCTCCCAGCAAATTTTAACGTTTTTATCCACTTTTATCCTGCTGGCGCCTCTGTTCTCCTACTGCTGTTTCTGAGGAATTGTTGCGAAAATCTTAAAATGTAAAACACATACAAATAAGTTTGTTTCTTCCTGAGTAAAATAAGCCATAAATTACTTCTCTCCTATGTTGCTGTCATTTACAGTGAGTAGTAAAAATCTGACATTACCAACAGGTTGTGGGCTTGCCCATCTCTCCATAGGGGATTCTCAGCCTGGCCTTTATCCTGTATAATAATCACACTGTATCCCTGCGTCACGCTGTCCCTGTGTAGCTGGCTCCCTGCTTTTTGCTACTGCGCATGTGCACAGCATGGACCCAGCCTCAGAGAGACAGGACAGGGCCAGGGAGCCGGGCAGGTGTGTGAGCGGGCGGCAGGTACGCGCGTTGTAACATGCGGCGGGGCGGCAAGAAACACAGACTTAGAGCCCGTTTTTAAAACGGGCTTGGGTCTGCTAGTTCTTCATAAAGTCACTCCGTGAAAAAAAATGTATACAAAGATGCTGACCAGCCTCCCTGCTCACCGTACACTTTTTTGGCAGTTGAACGGAGCAACTGCCATTCACTGAGGCTACTTTCACAGTAGGACGTTGCGTTTGATGGGGCGTTAAGGTCGCACAACGTGGCCCTAACACAACACACATACACTTTCACAGTGCGACATTAAAGTCACATGTTAGAAAATGTATTTACTATGGAACAAAAACGGCACATGCGGAACATGTTAAAAAAGAGAGAAAATTACTGAGCATGTGCAACACAAGTAACACAGCATATTCATAGCTGAACATACAGCATGCAGCACTTTCTAATAATGCTACACGTTACACACTAACGCAACCTGTGCACTGTGATTGTTGCACAGACTTTGCATTGCTGTGCGTTACTCTGCGTTAAAATATTTTATATGTGTGACTTTACCGTTGCACTGTGAAAGAGGCCTGTCACAGGAGCCCTAGTGGCTGACCGCACTTAGCTTTCTAAACGGTGCCAGCGCACAGATCGTGCGAACTCTGGTCGCAGTCAATGCGCAGGAACCGTTAAGAATTAGCCGCAGACAACTCAGAAGGGAGCCTGTGAGACACGGGTGATTACAACTTCACCCACTGGTTCAGAGTAAACTGCCACCACCGCGGTTATCATGGGACCGTGGAACCCACTAACTGACTGACTAATCCTGCGAATAAAACGGTTAAACACACGATATTCTGTCTAGCCAACAACAAACAAACAGTAGCGTATCTTCAGAGACCCGGGATCAGTTCTGTGTGTGCTGATAAGCAGGGTAGCGGACAGTGAATGACTTGGAGAAAGTCGTTTATTCACGCAATATAAATAATTAATATATACAGACAATTATTAAAATCACAATTAAGACAGTAATAGCCAGTATAAAAATAAAAGAAGGGAGAAAAATACTTAGTTCCTGGAAAGATGTCCTTTTGGTGGGAAAAATCAGAGTTCTGGGTTTCAATCAGAGTTCAGACCAGGTGAATGCCAGCATATCCTCAAGCTGGCACCTGATGAGTTCAAGATGTTTTCAGGGTGGAGGACACTGAGTTTGGGTCCTCTGCCATTCTTATGCCCCTGCTTCAGTAGGAGGGAGTGAGGGCGGGGAGCCATACACCCCCTTAGAAGATGAGATGAGCCCTCCCCTTGTCCTGGGGGCTAGAAATCATATCTACCCATATATGGGCTCTATCTCACAGAACCGTACAGGTCAGGGTGGATTTATTAACATTTTCAGGTCTGTCTCGATTTACCCAGCGCCCTGATACCAGACATGAGGGGTGGGACCCCTGTGGTATCATCAGGGCATTTTCAAACTGCCTAACTGGCAGTCCTTACCTCAGAATGTTCTGAAACTTCCTCAGAACCAGCACCGGGGCTCATGCTACACTTCCCCCACGTTTGGCGAAGCTGCCATCTCAGGAACCCCAGAAATATGACAGATCTGGGAAGTTATGGATATGCTATGAGACTCAGGTTATTCCCAGGCAAAGGCTCTTTGAAGTTTGGAGCAGCCAGCTAGGTGTCACCTCCCCTGCTGGGAGGGAGCCAGTGGGTCTGGCTTCCCCCCAACTAGATTGCTTCTGCCATGGTGCTTGTCACCTTATACCTGATGGATGGGCCATCAGCACAGCTTGAAGCCAGGGACTCTCCGGGGCAGATTAGGCTCAGGCTCATTAGCATATCAAAAGAGCCATCCAGCCTTTAGGATGGTGCTCTCTCTGCTAAGAAAAGGACTTCAGCTGCCCCTACACACTCAACCCAGATTGTATCGATTTGAAGCGCAATCGATGCAGGGAATCGAGTGCGATCGCTTTTTCTTCATGGGCGGTTCCAGGACGCGTCTGCGGCCCCGCAACCGTCCGTGACAAGGCCTAAGTGCATTTTGAAATAAAGAAATCCCCGTGGACCCCCATGAGGAGATGGGGTCATCCAAAACCTGTTGGGTCTGTAAGATTTCTACTACCTACTGTAAGTGACAGCAACATAGAAGAAAAGTCATTTATGGCTCATTTCACTCTGGAAGAGTGTTGTTCACCTTATGCATGATGTCCCTATCACAATTTATGCCGCTGATATTTTACTTAGAAATAAACTTTCACCTACTTAGAAATAAACTTTCACCTCCCATTCATTAGCCAATAACTTTATAACTACTTATCACAATTAACCACTTAACGACCGCCTAACGCCGATAGGCGTCGGCGGGTCATTAGTGGTTTCCCATGCCTTTCCATGCTAGTTCACGGAGGGTGTCTCTGTGAACAGTGTGCGAGCCGCCGATCGCGGCTCGCACGCGTAATGTAAACACGCGGCTGTTTACATCATACGGCGCTGCTGCGCAGCAGCGCCGTAAAGGAGATCGGCGATCCCCGGCCTCTGATTGGCCGGGGATCGCCGCATTCTGATAGGCTGAAGCCTATACTACACGGCGCAGGACGGCTATCCGTCCTGCGCAGCCCACAAGCCACGGGAGAGGTAGGGAAGGTAGAGGGAGGGCGGAAATCGCTGCGGAGGGGGGCTTTGAGGAGCCCCCCCCCCCCTGAACCATAATAGCCGGCGGCGATCAGACCTCCCCTGCAGGCCATCCCCCTAGTGGGGAAAAAAGGGGGGGGAAGTCTGGTCGCCCTGGCTCAATTACGATCTGTGCTGTGGGCTGTAGAGTCCACTCAGCACAGAAAGCTAAAAGTGAGCCCGGTCCTTAAGTGGTTAATTAATCTAGATCTTGTTTTTTCCACCACTAATTAGGCTTTCTTTGGGTGGTACATTTTGCTAAGAATTATTTTTTTCTAAATCCATTTTAACAGGAAGATTAAGAAAGAAATGGAAGAAAAATATTATTTCTCAGATTTTGGCCATTATAGTTTGAAATTACAGGCTACAGTAATTAAAACCCATGTATTGTATTTGCCCATTTGTCTTGGTTATTACACCTTTTAAATGATGTCCCTATCACAATTTATGCCGCTGATATTTTACTTAGAAATAAAGGTTCCTTTTTTTCAATTTGCGCCCATCACTATTTGCAAGCTTAAAATATATAATATACTCTCTTGACATGCATATTTAAAAAGTTCAGACCCTTTGGGAAGTATATTCCCATTCATTGAACGGGGGTTAACGGCAGACAGCGGGAGCGCGCTTTAGGCAGCAGGAGCAGCACAGTTTATCTGGACGGATATCCGTCCAAATAGACTTAAAGGGAACCTTAACCGGCGGGGAAAAATAAATTCACTTACCTGGGGGCTTTCCCAAGCCTCCTGCAGCCGTCCTGTGCCCGCGCCGGTCCTTCGGTGCCCTCCGGTCTCCCTCCGCCGCTAAGTTTCGTTTTCGGCCGACCGCCAGTCGTCCTCCAGCAAAGTGTCCTCTTCTTCCGCATTCCCCGTCGTAAAGAGCCGTAAAGCGTGTCCGCATGACGCCAAACGTGTCATGCGGACACGCTTTACGGCTCTTTACGATGAGGAATACGGAAGAAGAGGACGCTTTGCCGGAGGACGACTGGCGGTCGGCCGAAAACGAAACTTAGCGGCGGAGGGAGACCGGAGGGCACCGAAGGACAGGCGCGGGCACAGGACGGCTGCAGGAGGCTTGGGAAAGCCCCCAGGTAAGTGAATTTATTTTTCCCCGCCGGTTAAGGTTCCCTTTGAATGATTAAGGTTTTTCTGCAAGAAAGTTCAATGGGTCTTTAGCTTTGCTCTTTCATCATTTTAAAATAGTGTAATGTGTTAACGGCAAAGATTAGAGAATGATACGTTATGAAAAAAAGCTAAATAGCTGAAAATAAAAATATGAGACTCTCTTATCTTTGTTACTAATGTTCTTTTCATTATCTGTACTACTCATGCAATTCATTATATCATACTTTTTTCGCTTCAGTGTCACTTTTTTTTTTTTTTTTTTAATTCAAAGATTTTTATTGAAGTGTTTTTAACATACACACTTTGCAGATATAAGCAAATATATAATACAATTTAGAATATAGTCACAGATTACTTAAGCCTGATAACATGGAGAATTACATACTCTTAAACAGATGCTTCTGGCCTTGCCAACACACGTTAGAGTCTAGACAGCAATCCTCCGGTGAGTAAAGTTCCTCAGCCAGTTGTGCCAAGGAATTTATATATGTAAGACTTCCAGAGTAACCGATAACTTTTTGAGAAAATATAAGCTATAAAATTCTTCTTGTAGCTGTTTGTGCAAACAAAACTTAAATAGAATAACAAAACACAACTAATAAAAACATAACATCTGTATGCTCGCTACCTACCTCCCTACCCATGTTCTCTATGTATGACCAGGCCCTTTGGGGAATGCCTGAGAGCTGTGGATCTGTTCCTTATAGCCTGAGCGTCTTAGGTTGTATCTCCTATTTGGGTGTATTTTAAGTTTTAGAATTATCTTTGGATTTTAATTTATACCTGATCTATCCCTGTTCTGTCCCTGCCATCAGGAGCCCCTATAGAGTTTGATTGTGGCGGTTTTATCCGATGTTTGTTTCTGGTTCGGGACCAAGACCACCTTTTAAGTCTCTTAATTTGGATTCCAATGTCAGGTTATGTTGTGTTAGATGTAAGATTTGAGTTAGTGAAGGGATGTCCGAGGACTTCCAGTTCCCAATGAGAAGGTGTCTGGCTGCAGCTAACATGTGAAAAACTCCCAGTCTGTATTTGGGTTCTATCTCTTCTATTTCGCTTCAGTGTCACTTTAAAGAGAGGGAAATTTATCTCTGTATAAACCTGTGCTCCTCAAGAGGTTAAAGTGAAGCAAAAAACAAGTATGATATAATGAATTGCATGTGTAGTATGTATAATCAACAGAACATTATCCATATTTATTTCCTTTTAAGCATCACCAGATGCCTGGCTGCCCTGCTGATCCTCTGCCTCTAAGGGCCCGTTTCCACTATCGCGAATTTGCATGCGTTTGCCGCATACAAATTTGCATAGCCAATACAAGTGGATGGGACTGTTTCCACTTGTCAGGATTGCTTTGCGTTTTTCTGTGCAGAAAAAATCTGCACGGCAGAGCCATCAGAATTCACATACCGCACACCGCTATGCAAATCGCATACAATGTATTTAATAGGGAATTTGCATGCGGTATTGGTATGCGAATATGCATGCAAATTTGCATACAATTTTGCATGGAATCAATGGAAAAGCACACAGGCACTGCCATGGTTAAATTTGCATACATTGTCATCCATGCGAAATCATATGCAAATTTGCATGAAAATTTGCACCTGCATGCAAATTTTTACAGCATTGATTACCACCGCAGAAGTGGAAACGGGCCCTAATACTTTTAGCCATAGCCCCTGAACAAGCATGCAGCAGATCAGGTGTTTCTGACATTATTGTCAGATCTGACCAGATTAGCTGTATGATTGTTTCTGGTGAGATTCAGACGCTTCTGCAGCCAATAGATCAGCAGGGCTGCCGGGCAAGTGGCATTGTTTAAGAGGAAGTAAATATGGGAGCGTTCATATTCTTCTCACTTCAGTTGTCTGTTCATGCTGCTTCAGGAGTAGTGGTGGTGTCAGCTGATTACATGCTGGATGTAAAATCTTATTAGTCTCATGAAAAGTTTGTCCAGTCACTTTGAATCCCAGCTCTAATTACTACTTGCCGACCGCTCCATGCCAATGGCCAGCCCCAGGACCGCTCTATTGGCGTGAACATGGCGGCAGCCCCAGGACCGCTCAATGCCTATTGGTGTGAATGGCTTCCTATGGGTCTTGCAGGAGAGCGCGTGCATCTCCGCATGGATGATGGAGCTCCGCCTCCAGTCTCCCAGCGGCGACTTTTAGATGGAACCGCCATCTATTAACATTGTACTGTGCTGCGATCGACAGCAGCGCTGCACTGGGGACAGTCATGTGACACGGCTGTCCCCCTGGCACTCACAAAAGTCATTTGCTGTCATAGGCTGAAGCCTATGACAGACTATCACGCTGATTGGTTAGCCGGGGAAGGGAGGGATGGTGGTAAAATAAATAATAAAAAAAAAAAAAAATAGTGGAATTTATTTAAAAAAAAATAATGAAATATATATTAAAAAACAAACATCTGGGGAGTGATCAGACCCCACCAACAGAAAGCTCTGTTGGTGGGGAGAAAAGGGGGGGGGATCACTTATGTGCTGAGTTGTACAGTGCTGCAGCAAGGCCTTAAAGAGGATCTGTAACGTGAAAACGTCCCCTGGGGGGTACTCACCTCGGGTGGGGGAAGCCTCCGGATCCTAATGAGGCTTCCCACGCCGTCCTCCGTCCCTCAGGGGCCTCGCTGCAGCCCTCCGTGAAAGATGACGTCAATATTTACCTTCCCGGCTCCTGCGCAGGCGCTCTGACGGCTGTCGGCTCCGAAGTAGGCAGAAATACCCGATCGCCGTCGGGTCTGCTCTACTGCGCAGGCGCAAGTTTCCGGCGCCTGCGCAGTAGAGCGGACCCGACGGAGATCGGGTATTTCCGTCTAATTCGGAGCAGAAAGCAGCCACAGCGGAGCCAGCAAAGGTAAATATTGAATTTACAGTCTGGTCTGTCGCCGGCTGTTCAGAGGGCTGCAGCGAGACCCCCGTGGGACAGAGGACGGCGTGGGAAGCCTCATTGGGATCCGGAGGCTTCCCCCCCACCCGAGGTGAGTACCCCCCAGGGGATGTTTTTGATGTTACAGAGTCTCTTTAAAGCTGCAGTGGCCTATTAAGTAAAAAATGGCCTGGTCACTAGGTGGGTTTAACACCGCAGTCCTCGAGTGGTTAAACAGAACTCTCATATACAGTGGTGTGAAAAACTATTTGCCCCCTTCCTGATTTCTTATTCTTTTGCATGTTTGTCACACTTAAATGTTTCTGCTCATCAAAAACCGTTAACTATTAGTCAAAGATAACATAATTGAACACAAAATGCAGTTTTAAATGATGGTTTTTATTATTTAGTGAGAAAAAAAACTCCAAATCTACATGGCCCTGTGTGAAAGTGATTGCCCCCCTTGTTAAGAAATAACTTAACTGTGGTTTATCACACCTGAGTTCAATTTCTGTAGTCACCCCCAGGCCTGATTACTGCCACACCTGTTTCAATCAAGAAATTACTTAAATAGGAGCTATCTGACAAAGAGAAGCAGACCAAAAGCACCTCAAAAGCTAGACATCATGCCAAGATCCAAAGAAATTCAGGAACAAATGAGAACAAAGTACTGTAATTGAGATCTATCAGTCTGGTAAAGGTTATAAAGCCATTTCTAAAGCTTTGGGACTCCAGCGAACCACAGTGAGAGCCATTATCCACAAATGGAAAAAAACATGGAACAGTGATGAACCTTCCCAGGAGTGGCCAGCTGACCAAAATTACCCCAAGAGCGCAGAGAAAATTCATTTGAGAGGCCACAAAAGACCCCAGGACAACATCTAAAGAACTGCAGGCCTCACTTGCCTCAATTAAGGTCAGTGTTCACGACTCCACCGTAAGAAAGAGACTGGGCAAAAACGGTCTGCATGGCAGATATCCAAGGCGCAAACCACTTTTAAGCAAAAAGAACATTAAGGCTCGTCTCAATTTTGCTAAAAAAAAATCTCAATGATTGGCAAGACTTTTGGGAAAATACCTTGTGGACCGACGAGACAAAAGTTGAACTTTTTGGAAGGTGCGTGTCCCGTTACATCTGGCGTAGAAGTAACACAGCATTTCAGCAAAAGAACATCATACCAACAGTAAAATATGGTGGTGGTAGTGTGATGGTCTGGGGTTGTTTTGCTGCTTCAAGACCTGGAATGCTTGCTGTAATAGATGGAACCATGAATTCTACTGTCTACAAAAAATTCCTGAAGGAGAATGTCCGGCCATCTGTTCGTCAACTCAAGCTGAAGCGATCTTGGGTGCTGCAGCAGGACAGTGACCCAAAACACACCAGCAAATCCACCTCTGAATGGCTGAAGAAAAACAAAATGAAGACTTTGGAGTGACCTAGTCAAAGTCCTGACCTGAATACTATTGAGATGTTGTGGCATGACCTTAAAAAGGCGGTTCATGCTAGAAAACCCTCAAATATTGCTGAATTACAACAATTCTGCAAAGATGAATGGGCCAAATTCCTCCAGAGCGCTGTAAAAGACTCGTTGCAAGTTATCGCAAACGCTTGATTGCAGTTAATGCTGCTAAGGGTGGCCCAACCAGTTATTAGGTTCAGGGGGCAATTTCTTTTTCACACAGGGCCATGTAGGTTTTGAGTTTTTTTTTTTTTTTTTCCTCACTAAATAATAAAAACCATCATTTAAAACTGCATTTTGTGTTCAATTATGTTATCTTTGAATAATAGTTAATGGTTTTTGATGAGCAGAAACATTTAAGTGTGACAAACATGCAAAAGAATAAGAAATCAGGAAGGGGGCAAATAGTTTTTCACACCACTGTAAGTTCAGTTTTCAGTTCATCACTGGAGGCTGGATAAGCTTTAGAATTAAGCTTAGTTTATTTGCAGCTCAGGCAAGAGATGTTGTGCTGGGAATGGAAGCTATTATTAGCCCTGTGATCACCAGCTTTGCCAGCCGCCCAGCATTGATTTTTGCACCTTAGTAACTTTTGTCTTCCTCTGAATTAGGGCTGGTGCACACCAGAGCGGTTCTGAGGTGTTTTTTTAAAACGCTTGCAGGGTGAAAACCGCTTGACCAATGAAAGTGAATGGGCTGGTGCACACCAGAGTGGCTTTTTTTTCTTTCTTTTTTTTTACCACAAACGCAAACTCGGGGGCTGCAGCATTTTTAGATTTCTGAGGCGTTTCTGCCTCAATATTAAGTAGAGGAAAGTGGAAAATGGCTCTGAAAAACGCTAGATCAGAGCGGTTTTCCAGGCGGTTTTGTTACAGAAGCTGTTCAGTAACCGCTTTACTGTAACAATATTTGAAATCTGCTACACAAAAACGCTCCAAAAAATGCTAGGCATGTGTTCTCTAAACATGCCAAGGGATTGCTCTGAAATCTGCTTCAAAAACCTCTAGCGTTTTGCAGATCTGCTAGAGGTTTTTGGTGTGCACTGGGCCTTAGACACATACTTGTACTCAGCTTGCAGCAGGTCACATGGTGTCTATTCTTTCAGGAAGCGCTGGCTTCTGTCCTGCTTATGCTACACCCCACATCCTGCCTGTGCTTCCAGCATAGAGGGGAGAGGAGGAGGAGGACACTGAGCTGTCTCCTGGCTGCCGTCTGGGCTCAGGCTGAAGAGGAAACCTACCCCTGGCACCAGGTAGTGACTATTTCTCAGTCATTTCTACACTGGTCAGCCTAAGCTATCCATGTGATACTCCTAGCAATACACAATAGTGGGTAGTAGTGGCATAACAAACCAGTGACCACATTGTACTTTTGTCTCACTTTGTAAATTTGTCTCACCTAACATTGTCACACTAAGGCCCGGTTCACACTTGCGGTTCTCTGCCAAACGGACCGGATGACCTGACCGGATCCGGATCGGAACCGTACGGTTCTGATCCGGATCCGATCCGGATCCGGTCAGTTTGCATCAGGTGTTCATCAGGATGCGATCCGGATCCGTTTGGCAAAAGATAGTAGAAAAGGAATAAAAATGTTGGGGTCTGGGAGGTCAGCAGAAGGTGGACCTGTGGAATCAGGCCCTCCGCTGTTTAGCACTCACCTCCACCTCCGACATACTGCCAACATCTCCAGCACGTTTAAAATCACTGCTGCTCCACTCCAAAATGCTTGCCCATGTGTCCCCATCCAAAATCGCCGCTTCAATACGCATAGGAAGTGGGGTAGAACATCCAGATTTTTAGCCAGTGTGTTGTGCGCTCTCCGGTTCTCATAGCTTTGTATTGGCCGGATGGTGCAGTCCGGCTCCGCCCCGGATACGGCTGCCGGAGGAGCCGGACCAAAAAATAGCGCATGTTGGAACGGACGCCGGAGTCCGGATCCGGTCCGGCAGAACGGACGCATGTGAACGGACGCATAGGCTTTCATTGCTATGCCGTGCGTCCGTTCCGTCCGTTCTGCAAGCGCTCCGGCACGGCGATTCCAGACGGCCACCGCTAATGTGAACTGGGCCTAAGGGCGTGATTCATAGTGTGATAACTGCTATCACAGCTGCGCGCAAAGCTTACCATGCGAACCGCGTTAGTTCACGTGAATGTGAAGCGCGCACGTGATTGCACAATAACCTTCGCTTATCATGTGATCTAACGCTGTTCATGTGATAAGCTTTGCGCGCGGCCCATCGCGTGAGAACTGCTGTAATAGCAGTTATCACACTATAGTGAATCAAGCCCCAAATGTTTAACCACTTCCGGACATCGATGGTTGAAATCTATGCCCTGTTTTGATCCTCTTATCACTGCCAGGTGATGTATTTCAATCATCCGTCGATAGCGTCAGTCTCCCCGCTGCAGATAACTTGCTCTGCCGTTGCTATGACAGCAGAGCATTGTGAGCCACTCAGGAGCCAATGCTACGACAGCAGAGCATTGTGAGCCACTCAGGAGCCAATGCTACGACAGCAGAGCATTGTGAGCCACTCAGGAGCCAATGCTACGACAGCAGAGCATTGTGAGCCACTCAGGAGCCAATGCTACGACAGCAGAGCATTGTGAGCCACTCAGGAGCCAATGCTACGACAGCAGAGCATTGTGAGCCACTCAGGAGCCAATGCTACGACAGCAGAGCATTGTGAGCCACTCAGGAGCCAATGCTATGACAGCAGAGCATTGTGAGCCACTCAGGAGCCAATGCTACGACAGCAGAGCATTGTGAGCCACTCAGGAGCCAATGCTACGACAGCAGAGCATTGTGAGCCACTCAGGAGCCAATGCTACGACAGCAGAGCATTGTGAGCCACTCAGGAGCCAATGCTACGACAGCAGAGCATTGTGAGCCACTCAGGAGCCAATGCTACGACAGCAGAGCATTGTGAGCCACTCAGGAGCCAATGCTACGACAGCAGAGCATTGTGAGCCACTCAGGAGCCAATGCTACGACAGCAGAGCATTGTGAGCCACTCAGGAGCCAATGCTACGACAGCAGAGCATTGTGAGCCACTCAGGAGCCAATGCTACGACAGCAGAGCATTGTGAGCCACTCAGGAGCCAATGCTACGACAGCAGAGCATTGTGAGCCACTCAGGAGCCAATGCTACGACAGCAGAGCATTGTGAGCCACTCAGGAGCCAATGCTACGACAGCAGAGCATTGTGAGCCACTCAGGAGCCAATGCTACGACAGCAGAGCATTGTGAGCCACTCAGGAGCCAATGCTACGACAGCAGAGCATTGTGAGCCACTCAGGAGCCAATGCTACGACAGCAGAGCATTGTGAGCCACTCAGGAGCCAATGCTACGACAGCAGAGCATTGTGAGCCACTCAGGAGCCAATGCTACGACAGCAGAGCATTGTGAGCCACTCAGGAGCCAATGCTACGACAGCAGAACATTGTGAGCCACTCAGGAGCCAATGCTACGACAGCAGAGCATTGTGAGCCACTCAGGAGCCAATTTCATTGGCTCCTGACCCTTTCATCAATGTAGGCTGCTTTCAGAGTGGGACGTTACAGACGCACGTTAGAGCAGCCTGTAATGCATCCCAACTCACAGCAATGAATAATCAACGGGCTGTTCAGTGCCCACGTTGCCTACACGCTGGACGTTCTTTGAAAGTGCTGCATGCTGTGTGTTTCACGTAAGGGCCTGTACACACTGCTGCGCTTGCGCTTTTCAAATCGCATGTGCTTTTTAATCGCAAGGTCTTTTGAAAAATAATGAAAATCGTGAAGACCTGTACACACTGCTGAGATGCGCTTTTTCTATTCTTATGAAGGCTTGCGATTTTAAAATTGCATGCGATTTTAAAAGTGCAGCAGTGTGTACAGGCCCTTAGACTGCTAGCACATGCGCAGTTTTGTTGAAGGAGGAGGGGAGAGTCCGCTAGTGCCCCTAGCCACATGGTTAATATACACTGCACTGTGTGACGTGCAGTGCTTACTTCCTGGAGCAGCCGCTCTGTGCGCGATTGGCTGGCAGGACCACGTGATGCGGAGTGTTCCGCTCACGTGGTCTCCACCGGTGCATGCGTAAAGTACGCATCACGGGCGCATTAAGAGCCGCTTTATGCGGCTCTATGCAGCATCCTCCAATACCATCACCATGCGTTGCGTTGGGGGCACGTTATGCGACCTAAAGTCGCATCTAACGCAACGTCTGTGTGAAAGAGGCCCTAAGCAACTCCATTGGCTTACATTGGACAGCATCAGTAGCCGATGAACGTGGTTCCTGATCTGCTCCCACAGCTCTGTCGTCATAGCAACGGCAGAGAAAGGGACCTGTGGGGATGGAGGAGCGGTGTTAGCCCTGTTATCAGGGGTGTGCCAGGTGTGCGACCACCATGAGCTCTGGTGGGAGGGTGGGTGAAGTGATAGAGGGGGGAGCCGTGGCCACACTGGCACTCAGCCACAGTGAGGGGGCTCCTGCATTTTCCCGGGGCTAGTCAGGAAGCAGATAGAGTAAGATAAGCGGCGCTGCAGACAGAGGAGCCTGGCTGACATGATTAGCGCTTGGAGCTGGGAAGGAGGTGAGTTGTGCTGTTTCCCGCTGCACACATACTCTGCAGCAGAGGGGAAGTATGGAGGGGGGCCCCGGGGGGAGACAGGGAGGGAGAAATAGGGCGCCCCTCACCGCAGCTGAGTGCCAGTGTGGCAGCAGCTCCCCCCTCCATGACCCTATACAGGGCACCTACATGGCTGCACCAATACCTAGCTAACCTATACTGGCTGCACCAGCAACCCTTGACTTCTAGACTTGACTGGCTGCACCTATACCTGTACGGCAATTTTTACACCTTCGTCCTGGGTGCAATTTTGTCTAGAAACTTCCCTGAGTGGCGTGACTGGCGGGAGCGGTGGGTATGTGCAGCGATTCGTCGGGAGACGACGTTCTTTTGGTACCAGCACTCTCTGGTCCTTAACCTGTAGCCGACCGCTTCATGCCGATGGGCGTGGCCACGGCGGCAGTCCCAGGACCACCTAATGCCGGTCGGTGTAAGGTCCTGGGGCTTCGTTTTGCAGGAGATCGCGCACATGCTGCGTGCGCATCAACTGCTTGATAGGCGGAGCTCTGCTCCACCTTTAGTCTCCAAGCGGCGATCACCGCTCAGATACTGTTAGATGGCGAAACCACCATCTAATTACTATGTACAGCGCTGTGATCTAAGACAGCGCTGGACTAGGGAAACCATGTGACACGCCTGTCCCCTGGGGGACACAGAAGCGATCGGCGGTGATAGACTGAAGCCTATCACAGCCGATCACAGTGATAGGCTGGTGGGGGGAGGGAGGGCGGGACTGGGAGAAAAGAGGAAATGTATTAGAAAAATAATAAAAAAATATCTTTAACAAAAAAATAAAGATTGAGGGAGCTATCAGACCCCACCAACAGAGATTGGTGTTGTTTTGTGCAGCACGGCCTAAAAGCTGCAGTGGCCTATTAACAGAAAAATGGCCTGTTCTTCAGGGGGGTTTAACACTGTGGTCCTCAAGAGGTTAAGGGGTCAGAGACTGCTGGTACGGAAGTGATTAAAGGACAACTGTAGCAAGAGGGATATGGAGGCTGCCATATATATTTACTTTTAAGCAATACCAGTTGCCTGGCTGTCCTGCTCATCCTCTGCCTCTAATACTTATAGCCATAGCCCCTGAACAAGCATGCAGCAGATAAGCGGTTTCTGACATAATTGCCAGTTCTGACAAGATTAGCTGCATGCTTGTTTCTGGTGTTATTCAGACACTACTGCAACCAAATAGATCAGCAGGGCAGCCAAGGAAATAAATATGGCAGCCTCCATAGCCCTCTTGCTACAGTTGTCCTTTAATTTCACTTTCTTTGTAGCGTAGTTTAAAGGCCCATACACACGTCTGGTCGTTTCAACGTCCCGCCGTTCAGTCTGAATGCATGCCAAATCGGGCGTGTGTACAGACCCGGCGGATCGCTCAAACTCAGTCTTATCACATGAACGACAGTCTGTACACACGCCCGATTTGGCGTGCGGACGACTGAACGGCGGGACGTTAAAACAACCCGTCCGCAAAAATCAGACGTGTATGGGCCTTTAGGCCCACACTGTGCAAGCGGCATATTTTGTCACCAGCCCGTCATTCAGTGTTTCACATCACTGTGGAGTTTGTTTGTAGTACAGTGTTAAAGCCTGTACACAATGAAAATCACTAAGTGTGAATGCAGTGCAATGGGATTGCGCTTTTTAATAAAAATGCTACTTGTGATTTTTTTTTTTTTTGCATAATCCAAAACTTCTGCAAAGGGTTCCTATTTCATATAGATTTCACTTTTTAAGTTGGATTTCTGAAATAAATGGACTTTTGCACATTATTCTAATTTTTCGAGTTTAACCTGTACTTTATTGTAGTGTAAACGCTTTACATTTTCCGCTAAACTACTTATCAAATCAGAATTATGTAAACAATCAAGAAAACATCACAATGTGCATGTCAGTACATAATAACTTAATCATTTACAAATTACTGGATGTACTTGTCGGATATGTAAACAGTTGAGAAACGCCCTCCTCACTTGGCTGGGTGGAGTAATAATTAAACAGTACAAAAGGACCTGAGGACATTACCTGCAGCAGGATTACAGACCTGTCCCAGCAGGCGCACAGAAGAGACAAGACTGGTTCAACTGGCCGAGACTCTGCAGTGCTGAACTGTAAGCTTATTTCTTAATTTTTTTATGTATACAAGAACAAAAGCACGTGCACCTTCCATCCGTTGTTTGCTGTTTATTGAGGGCTGGTGCACACCGAGCGGCTTTTTGGGCGTTTTCAGATCCGCTTGCGGCTGCGGATCTGCTTGGTCAATGTATCTCAATGGGGTGGTGCACACCAGAGCGGCAGGCGTTTTGCAGAAACGAAAAATGCCTGGGTGAGGCATTTTTTGGATTGTGGATGCGTTTCTGCCTCAATGTTAAGTATAGGAAAAACGCAAACCGCTCTGAAAAACGGCACTTCAGAGCGGTTTGCCAGGCGTTTTTGTTACAGTAGCTGTTCAGTAACAGCTTTACTGTAACAATACATGAAATCTACTACACCAAAAGCGCTAGACAAAACCGCAAAACGCTAGCTGAAACGCTACAGAAAAAGAAGAAAAAGCGTTTCAAAATCTGCTAGCATTTTGCGGATCTGCTAGCAGGTTTTGGTGTGCACCAGCCCTTAAAGTGGATTGCATCCAAACATCAGGCACGCACTTGACATCATATAGTCATTGTGCTATCAATGGCCTGTGTGGCAGCCGTGGTGGTGGAGGTGGGTGGCGGGGAGAAATTTGGGACTCTTATTTCACTGTAATAGTATGCATTGTGTACATTTTATGCAGTTCTGAATGTACACGTCTGGAATCTATAGACAGAAATACCTTGTGCCTTAAATTATATTATGGCCTCAATTCTGGAAGCTATGTGAGGTAAATATTTTTTTTGGGGGAGGTAAAATATCCCATGAGGTATTTTCCTCCCCCGCCCTTTTTTTTTTTTTTTTTTTTTTTTGCAATTCTGAAAGATTTTTCTCCTCCAATTCCAAACATGAGGTAAAAGTGATGTAAAACATGAGGTATTTCAGCGCTAAGCATGCAGTAAATAAATAGTAGTCTTTAATTGTTTACCTGTTTTCCAGAAGTTAGGGCCCATTCACACTTAAAATCGCAGAACGCTCTGCGGGAGTGATTTTCCCGCGATTAGCGCGGAAAAATCACTGGACACTGCGGCAGTTTTGGAGTGATTGCGATTAGCGTGCTATGCACGCTAATCACGATCGCAAATCGCGGAACGCTCGTCGCCGGCGAACCGCTGCATGCAGCGCGGTTGCGGTTATCGCTAACCGCAACCGCGGCAGTGAGAACACAGCCACTCGCTACAATGTGTAGCGGTACTTGCAGAACCGCTAGCGGTTTGCCGTGAGCGGGAATCGTGCGATTCCCGCTCAGGTGTGAACGGGCCCTTAGGATGGACTTTAGAAGATTTTTTTTTTTTTTTTTTTTTAAAGTGGGGAAGGTATATTTGATAATGTAGCAACCTATGAAAAGTATATTTACAGGCATCCCTATGCCTACACTGCGGCGATTTTGCCGCAATCGTGTTTAGTGCTTCTATAGCACTGAAACGCAATTGCCGGGAAATCGCTTGAAAATGGTGCAGGCGACGTGTTTGCGTTTCGCGATTTTGGGCGATTTGTGGCGATTACTGCAAATCGCCCAAGTAAGAACGGGCCCATACAGTTTAATTACACTAGCGCTTTTAAAAAGCACTAGCGTTTGAGCGTTTTGCCGAAATTGTGGCAAAACACTCTAGTGTGAATGGGGCCTAATTGTCTAAAAGGCTCCAGACATTTTTGGTGTTGCAAGCTTAATCTAACCAGAACAAAATCTGATTGAGGCCCAGTGCACACCGAGCGGTTTTAGCAGCGATACGCCTACCGCAACCGCCTGTGAAAACGCTTCGCTAATGTATCTCAATGGGATGGTGCACACCAGCGGTCCGAGGTTTTTAGCAAACCACAAACGTGCCTCCTGCTGCACTTTTGCGGTTTGCAGATGCGTTTCTGCCTCAATGTAAAGTATAGGAAAAGCTCAAACCGCTCTGGAAAACGCCAGATCAGAGCGGTTTTCCAGGCGTTTTCGTTACAGTAGCTGTTCAGTAACAGCTTAACTGTAACAATATTTGTAATCTGCTAACAAAAACTGCTAGCGTTTTGCGGATCTGCTTGCGGTTTTGGTGTGCACTGGGCCTGAAATGGGAGTCTGGAGCCAGTCAAGTGTGTGAGGGTGGGACACTTGACCACACCCTTCAAGCCAGGACTTTGCTGATACTCTTGGGAGAGCAGCTGCAGCATAAATAGCATTCTAATTGGCTTCTCTCTGCTCTAATACCTAGTACACACCATAACATTTTCTGTAAGATTTAAGGGCCCCATACACTGAGCCAATTAGCGGCCGATCAATCACAAATTGATTGATCGATTTGCTGCAGATTTTCAATCGATCTGCCATGCTGGAAAATCTAGGTGGCTCTAACATCTATCTGCCTAGCAATTAGGTATTGTTCTACTCAGCAGGAGATATCCAGAAGACAATGCACCAGAGATAATGACCAGTCTCTACCAGTACTTTACAGAAAATAATCCAATTTCAGGAAATCTTACAGAAAATCCAAAGGTAGCCATACACTGGTCAATTTGCCATCACATTCGACCAACAGATGGATCCCTCTCTGGTCGAATCTGATAAGAGAGGGATCGTATGGCTGCCTTTACTGCAAACAGATTGTGATCGGTTTCATGCTGAAATCGATTTACAATCTGTGGAGCTGCCGCTGCCACCGCCGCTTGCCCGCCAGCTATACATTACCTGATCTGGCCGGTGCGACTCCCCTGGTCTCCGCTGTCTTCTTCTCCGCGCTGGTCTCCGATCCGGCTGGCTTGCTTTACTGAACTTCCTGTCCATGGGAAGTTTAAACAGTAGAGGGTGCTCTACTGTTTAAACTTCCTGCCGGGACAGGAAGTTCAGTGAAGCTGGAGCGGAGTAGAAGACAGCGGAGACCGGGGGAGTCGCGCCGGCGGAGCAGGTAATGTATCTCCGCTGTATTGCGTCGGTCATCTGTCATTCGAACGCCGCTATTGACGCACTCCCGACCCGCCGGCGATCGAGAAAAATCTTCCGCACAAACAGATCGGCGGGAATGATTGATTTTGGATGGAAATCGATCGTTCTGTCAGCATTTGCACGACGATTTCACAGCAGATTCGATCACAGTGATCGAATCTGCTGTATATCGACAGGAAAATCGTTAGGTGTATGGGCCCCTTAACAGAAAAATCTAACAGAAAAATTGTATAGTGTGTACTAGGCATAAGTCAAACACTAAGGGCCTGTTTCCACTACACGCAGATTGGATGCAGAAAAACTGACTCCAATGAATGCCTATGGGAAATCTGCATCAGAAAATCCGCATTTAGTGGAAACAGGCCCATAGGCATTCATTGGAGTCAGTTTTCTGCATCCATTCTGCATCCAATCTGTATGTAGTGGAAACAGGCCCTTAGGCAGAGAGTGGACACACAGAGAGAGTGCTCCCAGGACTAGTGAACTGTGATTGGGCCTGAAGTAGTGACCAGATTTTTGTGGGTCCAACCTGGGGGGGGGGCGCGTGCAGCGCGCCGCGGCGAAAAGTGGGGAGGACTGAGGAGCGCGCAGCGACGAAGACTGGGGGGGGGGGGGCTGCGCGCCGTGGCGAAAAATGGGCGTGACCATGACATTGTATGGGCGGAGCTAACGTAATGATGTAACAGCGAGGCATAAGAAAGCAGTGTTTACGCCATGATGTGGACAAACGAGACTTTGCATCATGGGTGTGCAGAAACTGTGTGATGCTAATAGTATACCGTAACCACAATGCAGCAAACATAGCCATCTATGACCATTAAATAATGCAGTAACAGTTACCCCAGACACCAGAAAATAAACGTAATGCGGGCAAACATGTCAGTACAAAATAAACGCAATGCGGGCAAACATGTCAGTACAAAATAAATGCAATGCGGGCAACATTTCACCAGAAAAGAAACGCAATGCGGGCAAACATTTCACCAGAAAAGAAACGCAATGCGGGCAAACATTTCACCAGAAAAGAAACGCAATGCGGGCAAAGTTCACCTGGATATAAAGCATTTACTCACCTGGCAGAAGTGTCCGGCCTCTGGCGCGCTGCTCCCGGGACCACCTTCACCCTGCATATCTCCCGCGCTGACAGGGCTATGGCAAGATGGTGCCCGAAGCCCTGTACTGGAGACACAAATAGTCTCTAGTACAGGGCTTCGGCAGCCATCTTGCCGTAGCCCTGCCTCGAGGAGGCTGGAGCGGGGCTGCAGGCAATGAACTGGCACGGCGTCTATAGATGCCGCTGCCAGTTCATGAGGAGAGTGGCCAGAGTCCCGAGGCTGGGACGTCCCGCTTCTGAAAGCGGGACGTTTCCCGGGACCTCATTAAGCCTGGGACAGCGGACCCCGAATCCGGGGCGCGTTCCGGGCAATCTGGGACGTCTGGTCACTCTACCTGAAGGCCAAAATGACTGTTGCATTCGCTTGCTTTGACTAGCGTAGTCAGGTTTTCAGATGGTGAGGAAGACTAGGAAGCCCGACAGGCTCAGGATTTCTGTTACCTTTGGTTTTTTTCTTGATTTTGCTGCTATAGATTGCCAGTAACTCTGAAAATAAAAGCTGGAATCTGCACGCTCAGGAGTGAGACGCCTGTTTCCTACCTGCAAATACAACACAGCGTCACAATGCATACAAAAGTACTTCCAGGTACTGGAGGTCTAAAGGTGGGTACACACGTCAGATAAAAGTCTTTGGAAAATGAAAGATCACAGACCAATGTTACCCCCTTCCATGTATTATGAATGCCATACCTACACAGTCTATTCTATGGAGCTGAACTCCCCATCAGATAAAATCTTTGCAAGATGCTGCACACACAGATGCTGTACAGACACAAATGATCAGTATCTGCAAAAGATCCGTTCCTGCAAAATGCATTCATAGTCTGAGATCTGTAGCTCTCATACACACCTTGTTTAACGGAGAATTATCTGCAGATCAGATCCACCAGGATGGATCTTAAGATCGGCAGATAATTGTCTGATCTGCAGATGAATGCTAAACAAGGTGTGTATGAGATCTGCAGATATCATAGACTATGAATGCATGTTGCGGATACGGATCTGTTGCGGATACGGATCTGTTGCGGATACGGATCTGTTGCGGATACGGATCTGTTGCGGATACGGATCTGTTGCGGATACGGATCTGTTGCGGATACGGATCTGTTGCGGATACGGATCTGTTGCGGATACGGATCTGTTGCGGATACGGATCTGTTGCGGATACGGATCTGTTGCATGTGTACAGCATCTGTGTGTGCAGCATCTTGCAAAGCTTTCTATCTGATGGGGAGTGCAGCTCCATAGAACAGACTGTGTAGGTATGGCTCTCATACTACATGAAGGGTGGTAAGATTGGTTTGTGATCTTTCATTTTCCAAAGACTTTTATCTGATGTGTGTACCCACCTTTAGGCACAACAAACTGTGACTCCCTTTTCTTCACCTCATTAGTTGTCTCAACTCCAACTCTTTATGGCCATATGAACATCTGCATGCCAGTTGTCTCTGTAAACCACTGCTTCTTTCAGCTCTTGCACAGGCATGTTCATAGCATCGCATATGCTGTCTATCCATTGTAAACTGTTGTCCTCTTCTTCTTTTACCCTCATTTTTTCCCAGCATCAAAGATTTCTCAAAAGAATCAGGTCTTTCTAATGATGTGACCAAAGTATTTTAGGTTTAATAGTAGTATTAGCCCTTCTAGTGAACACTCTGGCTTTATTTCTGTAACTAGTTAGATTTTTTTTTAGCAGTCCAGCGAAATCTCAGTAGCTTTTTCCACATCCACAGTTCAAAAGCACATTTTTTTTCTGCACATTACCTTATTTATAGTTGCTGTACGGAGAGGAAAAGGAAGAAAATGTGGGGTGTAGCATCACCAAAGCATTGCACTGCTGACTACAGGCAGGGCCAGATTTAGGCCAAGGCCAACCTAGGCCATGGCCTAGGGCACCACAGGAGGAAGGGCACCAAAGCCGCAGGCTAAACTGGTGCAGCATTTGCAAGCTTGCAAATGCTGCAATGCAGGGAGATCAGGCGAGCGCCTGACCGTGGTACACTGCTGCTAGCTGTCTGTGCAGCAGCCACCTTGCTCTCTGTGCATGTTTGCATTGTGGCCGGCGGTTATGGACTTGGGCAACATTGGAGACGGAAGGGAAGAGGAAGCTTCTGCACTGGAGATGAGAGAAATGAGTTACACTGATGTCTGCTGCGGTGTGAAGGCCGAACTGGCTACCGAAACAGAAAAGTGGGGGGAGGGGGGAGATTAAGGGAGTCCTGTGGCTACCTATACTGGAGGGAAAGGGGGGAGGAGTCATCTGGCTACATATACTAGAGGGAAGGGGAGGGGTCATCTGGCTACCTATACTGGGGATGTCATCAGGCTACCTATACTGGAGGGAAAGGGGAGGGGTCATCTCGCTACCTATACTGAAGGGGGGCGGCTGGTGGCAGTGGCCTAGGGCAGTAAAGAGTGCAAAGCCGGCCCTGACTACAGGAGTACTGATAAAGTTGGAATATACTGAGCTGTATCTGCCAGAAGCAGAATTTCAAAAAGGACCACTGTTGCAAAAATCTTTACATTTAAAATGCATGTAAACATATACAAATAAGTATATTTCTTCCAGAGTAAAATGAGCCATAAATGACTGTTCTTCTCAAGTATGTTGCTGCCACTGACAGTAGGTAGCAGAAATCTGACTGAACCAACCAACTTCTTATTTATGTGTTTACTTTTAAAATTTCTTCAAAGCAAACCTGAAACCTGTAACCATGACTTATGTGTAGTAAAGCTAAACAGAAAATTAGTAGCAAAGGAAAAAGTCTCTGGTGTTTTCCCGTACAAGAAGAGTTAAAAAACTTCAGCTGTTATCTATGCAAAAGAGCATCTCTGAGCTCCAACTTGGGCCGGCTACATTCCTGTTCTGAAGCACTTAAGCAGCAGAGAAACAATGAGGCAGATTGAGATAAGGTTTTACTGCAGGAAAGTTCAAATGGGTCTTTTTTTTTTGCTTTGTTTCATAACTTAAAATGCAGAGTGTGCTTTCTAAACTGCAAATATTACAGGATCATGCAATGCTATAAAAAAAGCTATACACCTGAAAATAAAAATATGAAACACTTTTCTTTGCTACAAATGTTCTCTTTGTTATCCATACTACACATCTAATGCATTATATCCAGGGATTTACCATGAGGCACTGTAGGCACTTGCCTACAGGCGCCTGATGATGGATAGGCGTCTCACTTCCCTCTGTGAACACCTGCCTCCCTAGGCAGAGTCCCAAACTGAATATAAATGAGAGGTTACTCACCCGGCTCTCGGCATTCAACTGATGCAATCTCCCTTCAGTCGGGGGAACCTCTAGCTACTTAATACTGAAGGTACCTCTGACTAGAGGGCAAGGGAAGTAAGGGAGAAGTAACAGCTGGGCTAGAAGGTTGTGGGGCAGACTTTCCAGAAACAGCCATGCATGTTGATCCTACTAATATTATAAATTTGGATGTTTGGATGTTTGGATGTTTGGATGTTTGGATGTTTGGATGTTTGGATGTTTGGATGTTTGGATGTTTGGATGTTTGGATGTTTGGATGTTTGGATGTTTGGATGTTTGGATGTTTGGATGTTTGGATGTTTGGATGTTTGGATGTTTGGATGTTTGGATGTTTGGATGTTTGGATGTTTGGATGTTTGGATGTTTGGATGTTTGGATGTTTGGATGTTTGTTACTCGATCACACAAAAATGGCTGAACAGATTTGAATGAAATTTGGCACACACATAGTACATTACCTGGAATAAAGTATAGGATACTTTTTATACCCATAACCAAAAAGGGGGCGGAGACAAATACAAATTTCACTGGAAAATGTAAACTGCAGCCATTCTTACATTGCTAATGGTAGGGTTCTCAAACTTAGTTGGTGACTGGGGTTAGTATTCAGAAAAGTGGATGGAGCCTACAAAAGCCAATCAAAATTCACCTATTAATTTTCAAGGGGAATATTGAAATTGAAACAAATAAAATAACCAGGGCGCTCTACAATAACAGTAACCAGTAAAGTTTCCCTTAAAGTTCATATATACACAAGGTTCCAGAGTTAGTTCATATGTCAGTTTCTTCAAAACCTTCATAAATCGCAGACAGTCTTCATGTAACAAGATAACCAGTAAACGCTCACCAGATATAAAGCTGCCTTCTCAGGAACAGCTGATAACACTTTTGGCCCAGCCAGCAGACCGATGACTTTCACAGATGCGTCCTAGTATCTCCTGTGTCCTCAAATCATGGGGGCATATGATGGGAGAAGAGAAGACTGCAATAGTGTAACACTGTTTGCTAATAATGTGACTGTATCAAGCACCCGTGCTCCCAAACGACACAGAACACCTCGTGCACCTCCACCGTACACTCAATGGGGCCTCTCACCAGATATCATGGCTGACCCAGCACAGACCAGCAAAAGCGCTTCATAGATACTCCTAGCGATGTTCCTTTCAGCATCAGTATCCCTAAGACTCAAGCAGGAGCCGACATAGCGTAAAACCGTTTTATTTTTTAAAAGATTAAAATATAGTGCACTCACAAGTCTTTCAGTAAAGTATGCGCATATAAAAATGTCCAAGAGCTCGATCAGCGTCCCTCGCTCCTTAGGCTCCGCCCAATGTTCTGACATGTTAGATAGTCGGGAAACCTAGCGTGAGTGTAAGGCGGAGTATGGACTTTTAACCAATAGCGGGATTGCCTACTAAGAACCACAGGGGAGTATGGGTAATGTAGGCTTGTTTTGGGCTAATGGCAGTGGATTAACCCGCCCAGCGAGAGGGATAAGAGTTACATATAAACGAGCCAATCAGGGAGTACATCACTGGGGAAACTAGAGGATGTTGGGTATTGTAGGCTCTGGATGAGCCAATTGCGCAGCAGATGAGAAGAAAGTCAGCAAAGTGATGAACAGATTATGCTGACACCTGGTAATTTGTGACTATGCGGGCAGGGTATAAAGCGTCCCTTCGCTCCTATTGGCCCAAGCCCCTGATGAGTCATTGGACGAAACTAGTTGGGCGGAGCCTAAGGAGCGAGGGACGCTGATCGAGCTCTTGGACATTTTTATATGCGCATACTTTACTGAAAGACTTGTGAGTGCACTATATTTTAATCTTTTAAAAAATAAAACGGTTTTACGCTATGTCGGCTCCTGCTTGAGTCTTAGGGATACTGATGCTGAAAGGAACATCGCTAGGAGTATCTATGAAGCGCTTTTGCTGGTCTGTGCTGGGTCAGCCATGATATCTGGTGAGAGGCCCCATTGAGTGTACGGTGGAGGTGCACGAGGTGTTCTGTGTCGTTTGGGAGCACGGGTGCTTGATACAGTCACATTATTAGCAAACAGTGTTACACTATTGCAGTCTTCTCTTCTCCCATCATATGCCCCCATGATTTGAGGACACAGGAGATACTAGGACGCATCTGTGAAAGTCATCGGTCTGCTGGCTGGGCCAAAAGTGTTATCAGCTGTTCCTGAGAAGGCAGCTTTATATCTGGTGAGCGTTTACTGGTTATCTTGTTACATGAAGACTGTCTGCGATTTATGAAGGTTTTGAAGAAACTGACATATGAACTAACTCTGGAACCTTGTGTATATATGAACTTTAAGGGAAACTTTACTGGTTACTGTTATTGTAGAGCGCCCTGGTTATTTTATTTGTTTCAATTTTAAAGTGACACACACTTGAGGACTAGGAGCGATCCAAAAACAGCTATCACTATTTGTTAGCATTGTCAAAAATTAATTGGTAGAGGAGCGCACATAGGAGGTAATATATATATATATATATATATATATATTTTTTTTTTTTTTGAATATTGAAATTGCTGACATTCTTGCACTGTTAATAGCACAAGCCTCAAACCTGGTACAGTTGGTCATTGGGGGACTGGGGTTCAAATTCAGAAAAGAGGGTGGAGCCACAAACAGCCAATCAGATTTGTTTCATTTCAATGCAAATTATTGATGCCAAAGACCGCAAAGCTCACCAACTTGGTCATTGAGTAAGGTTAGAAAAAGTAGGCGCAGCGCACACCAGCCAAATGCATAACCGGGCAATGCCGGGTCATCAGTGGGCAGAGATCAATACAAATTTTACTAGGAAACTGTAAACAGCAGCCATTCTTACACTGTTAATGGCAGGGTTCTCAAACTTTACACAGTGTGTCACTGGGTAACTGGGATTAATATTTAGAAATGTAGGGGGAGCCTACAAAAGCAAATCAAAATTCACCTATTTATTCTTAAGGGGAATATGTATTTGATGCCATTCTTGCACTGTTAATGGCACAAGCCTCAAACCTGGTACAGTTGGTCATTGGGTGACTGGGTTCACATTCAGAAAAGTGGGTGGAGCCTACAAAAGCCAATCAAAATTCACCTATTTTCAAGGGGAATATTAAAATTGCTGCCATTCTTGCACTGTTAATGGCACAAGCCTCAAACCGGGTACAGGTGGTCATTGGGGGACTGGGGTTTAAATTCAGAAAAGAGGGTGGAGCCACAAACAGCCAATCAGATTTGTTTCATTTCAATGCAAATTATTGATGACCGACTGCAAAGCTCACCAACTTGGTCATTGAGTAGTTGAGTAATTGTGTGTTAGAGTTAGAAAAGATACATACCCGGGCAAAGAAGGGGCATCCGATAGTATATAATATTTCTGTCTGTTGGGTGCACATTTCCTGTCTGGCCTAAAGCAAACACATTAATTTATCACCCTAAGCTTTATCTACAGATCCGAATGTTTAGTTCGTTAGTTTATCACAGAGATAGTGATTACCTCAATAAATGTATTTATTTACTATGATTATTACAGAATGCAGCTCTGTGTAAAGAGAAAAAATCTTCCATTATAATTACGAGTTTAACAAGCATAATTGCCTGGTATTCGTTAGAATAAATACAGCCTTTCCTCAGGGTCATATCAGGACATAGCAAATGTCTGGTGCTTGGTTTTATATATAGAACTAATCTTTGTCATGCTATGCCATTTCTTTATGCATCATGATACTTTTTGCTGCTATATTTTAAAAACCTAAAAAGATCATCAGTTTCTCTCATTTCTACACTCAGTACTAGTAGTATGTAGAACTTGTTCCACTATAAGGCTGCTTACACACCAAGACGTTACAGGCGCACGTTAGTGCGCCTGTAACGCTCCCCCAACGCACAGCAATGTAACACAAGTGGGCTGTTCACACAGCCCACGTTGCGTTACATGTAATGCTGCACGTTCGGTGCAAAGTGCAGCATGCTACGGCGTTGGAGCGGCTATAGCCGCGTTAGACTGTTTGCACATGCGCAGTGAGGGGCGGGGAGAGCCAGCTACAGTAGCCGCGCACATGGCTACTTAATATTCACTGCACTGGCGGCAGCTGATTGGCCGGCGGGACCACGTGATGCGGAGTGTCTCGCTCCGCATCACGTGGTCCCGCTGGCCAATCAGCGCCACTCTGGGAGACATTATAGGAATCGAGCCGCCGAACGCGGCTCACTCTACCGTCGGCTTTTGCAGCACCATACTTTGTGTTAGGTGCACGTTATGCGACCTTAACGTGGCACCTAACACAACGTCTTGGTGTGCAAGAAGCCTTAAAGAGACTCCGTAACAAAAATTGCATCCTGTTTTTTATCATCCTACAAGTTCCAAAAGCTATTCTAATGTGTTCTGGCTTACTGCAGCACTTTGTACTATCACAGTCTCTGTAATAAATCAATGCATCTTTCCCCTGTCAGACTTGTCAGCCTGTGTCTGGAAGGCTGCCAAGTTCTTCAGTGTTGTGGTTCTGCTATGCACTCCCCCCTCAGGGGGGAAAGAAACACACAAATGATCTCTTGAGATTCAAAAGGAAGGCTGTATACAGCCTGCTTGTGTATGGATGTATTTTCTATGTGTGGACATGCTGTACATCAACCTACTTCCTGTTTTGGTGGCCATTTTGTTTGTTTATAAACAAACTTTTTAAAACTGTTTTTAACCACTTTTAATGCGGCGGGGAGCGGTGAAATTGTGACAGAGGGGAATAGGAGATGTCCCCTAACACACTGGTATGTTTACTTTTGTGCGATTTTAACAATACAGATTCTCTTTAATGATTAAAGGACCACTACCGTGAAACATTTTAAAAAATTAAAGTACATTTCTCCCAGAGTAAAATGTGCTATAAATTAGTTATCCTGTGTTACTATCACTTACAGTAGGTGGAAGAAATCTGACAGAGCTGAGAGGTTTTGGACTAGCCCATTTCCTCATGCCGGATTCTCAGGGTTTTCTTTATTTCCAAAATGCTTAGTGAACGGCTGTTGCTCAGTCCAACTGCCAGAATAGTGTGCAAACAGGTAGAGGGTGGCCTGAATCTTTGTATAAATCTTTTCCAGGAACTGCTTTTGTAAAGACTAAATGACATTCTGAGAGTTCCACATAAAGAGATGGACTAGTCAAAAACCTGTCAGTTCTGTCAACTTCTACCTACTATAAGTGACAGCAACATAGGAGAAAAGTAATTTAGGGCTCATTTTACTCTGGAAGAAACATACTTCTTATTTGTATGTGTTTACATGTATTTTCAATTTTAACATTTTTACAATTGTCGTCCTTTAACCACTAGTTCCGGATTTCTGCTATGTGTATATATACGCCCCTCTGTTTACCACTAGTAGATCAGGGGCATATATATACACACTGTTTCCCTCCCACGCCAATCGCGATTTCCGCGCTGTTTCAGTTCGCCATCGCTGCATCCCTGTTCCATGATCAGGGCATGAGAATCCTCCATACTCAGCCCTGATCCACGTGCCGTTATGAATGGGAGAGAGAACATCTCTCAATTATGACCCCAAGGACACTGTTACAGCTCTGGCGCTTTGAGTCCGCCAGGAGAAAAGCGCGATATAAATGTTGTTTGTCTTGCCTTTGTTTTGTCTTGTCAGATGTGAACTAAGTGTAGTGCCATCTTGTGGCCAAAAAGTAAAATTCAACCAAATGCAACACAATATACCATAAGACACGTTTACATTCAAACATTTATTACATATTTACTATTGTTTATCCCCTTCCACCTCTAACCCATAGCTACCAAAATAAAACTTGTAAAAACAAAAAAATACAACATTAAAAAAAATAAAAAATAAAAATTTACAACATAAAAAAACTACTTAAAAAGTTAGCCTAGGGACTTTTTAAATATGTATGTTATGTGGGTATATTAATGTTGCTTTTGTAAATATAAGCTTATAATTTCTTATAGTATAAAAAAAAACTAAACTGAAAAAAATATACCTCGGTTTCCAAATAAAATCTTATCACCGTACATTGCACTAGGAATGCAATTTAATCATTGCAATAATCGGAACAAATAGGCAAATAAAATGTCTTTACCTACAATAGCACATTTTATTTTTAAACTACAATGGTTGAAAGCTGAGACATTATGTAAAATGCATAAAATAATTCTTAGCAATAAGTACTGCCCAAAGAAAGCCTAGTTTGTCCTGCAAAAAATATATAGATTGTTTCAGTGTCATAAGTAGTCATAAAGGTATTGGCGAATGAATGGGAGGAGCGTTGTGAAAATTGCTCTGGTCTTAGGGCCCGTTTCCACTAGGGCGAATTTGCATGCGTGGCCTGCATGCGAATTCGCATAGGCAATGAAAGTGGATGGGACTGTTTCCACTTGTCATTGTTTTCGTGCGTTTTTCTGTGCAGGATTTTTCTGCACGGTAGGGCCTGCAGAATTCGCCTGCGTGAGGAATGCAGGCGAATCGCAGCCCATGTATTTAATAGGGAAAACGCACGTGCGTTTTTTGCCGCGAATTCGCATGAAAAGTAATACAAATTGAGTCAGGCAGTGACATGGTTAAATTCGCATAGACCCTGCCTATGTGAAATCGCATGCGAATTCGCGGCAAAAAACGCACGCGGAATCGCATCCGCATGCGATTTCGCCAGCGGTGGAATCCCAGGGATTCGCACCGCACTAGTGGAAACGAGCCCTTTTAAAGTAGAAAAAACCTGTGGTAGGGAAGTGGTTAAAGAGACTTCAGCCTAAACAAACATAATGTAATAGTGATGTTAATTACAATAGATAAGTAGTATAATCTCTTAGGGCTCAGCCACACAATAGGTGCTTTTCTGAGCTCCCATTCACTTTCATTAAAATCGCGGTAAAAATCGCAGCAATTTTCACGTATGCAATCGCGGTGATTTTTTTTTTTTTATGCAATTTTTTTACCGCAATTCTAATGAAAGTGAATGGGAACAATTTTTAAAAAGCACTCAAAGCGCTAATCAATCACAAAGCACTCAGAAAGGCGCTTATAGTGTGGTTGAGCCCTCACCCACCCTGTTTAAAAAACAAAAACAAAAAAAACAGGCAAATATTTATGATTTAATGGGGGCAGCCGGGGCAGACATCTTTTTGGTTGAAAGGGGGTGATAGGGAGCATGAGACACAGTTCCAACTGCCCTGTGTCCTGATCACCCCTCCCAGCTGCACGCTAGGCTTCAAATCTCAAATTCAAAATTAAAAAAAAACAAATTTGTGCCAAAACAGTAGAACGAGAATAACATCAGAAATCCCATCATGCTTTGCACAGCATCATGGGAAAAATGCCTAGACAGTTTTCTTCTGGGCAGCTAAAAATGAGGCTTGGGTAAGAAAAACAAAGTTCTGACGCTGTGAAACTGTTAAAGGAATACTGTAGGGGGTCGGGTGGAAAATGAGTTGAACTTGCCCGGGGCTTCTAATGGTCCCCCACAGACATCCTGTGCCCGCGCAGCCACTCACTGATGCTCCGGACCCGCCTCCGGTTCACTTCGGGAATTTCAGACTTTAAAGTCTGAAAACCACTGCGCCTGCGTTGCCGTGTCCTCGCTCCCACTGAGGTCACAGGAGCGTACTGCGCCGGCCCAGTATGGTCTGTGCCTGCGCAGTACACTCCAGGTGACATCAACGGGAGTGAAGACACGGCAACATAGGCGCAGTGGTTTTCAGATTTTTAAAGTCTGAAATTCCAGAAGTGAGGTGGGGCCGGAGCATCGGTGAGTGGCTGCGCGGGCACAGGATGTCTGTGGGGGACCATTAGAAGCCCCGGGCAAGTTCAACTCATTTTCCCCCCGACCCCCTACAGTATCCCTTTAAAGAAATACCAAGCCTTTTAGTGCTGCTGAGTAGATTCTTATGCTACGTACACACATGCGACAACGATCGTTCGTTAAGAACGACGAACGAACTTTTAATTGATGAAAGAACGACCTAAGTAAAGGTAGTTTTAAAATGTGTGTAACGATCTGATCGTTAGAACGAACGTTACATCACAGAAAGCAACTATTGCGCCTGCGCATAAAAATGAGAAGTTCCATGGAGAAATAGTGAAATGTGCATGTCAAGCCTAGTACGAACGACCGTTTCCAACGATGTACTACTTTTGCAAACGATCGTCGTTGGTTAAAATCCGCCGAGACAGAACTTTCTTTTGTAGCGATTTGGCTCGTTCGTCGTTTGCCTTAATAGTCGGTGGTTCGTTTTTTGTACCGATCGTCGTTGGTAAAGATCGGGGAACGATCGTTACAAACGACTATAGTCGCATGTGTGTACGCACCTTTAGTCTGAAGGTTCACTTTTAAGGAGGCCTCTTAGCTGTGATTGGCTTTTAGTGTATGGTGCTAACATAGAATAAGTATCTTTTAGCCATTAATTAACAATGGTGTCTGTTATTTCCTCCTTAGATTTTTAAAAAGTCAGTCATGTTTGCGGCAGACCCTGTGGCCATTCTCCTATCCATCGTTGTCATCCTCTTTTTGGCCTATGTGTACAGCAGCCAAAACTGGGGCAAGTACAAGAACTTTCCACCTGGACCTCGACCATTGCCAATCATCGGAAATGTTCACCAAATAGACATGAGTAAACCTCATAAAACATTTATAGAGGTAATACTGATCATTCATTCGATGTTATCTAGTATTTGCTTTTGTCCCATTAGGCTTTGTATTTCATGGAAGTGTACCTGTGAGGAAAAAGAAAATCAAATTTAGATACTTCAGTAGAGGGAATCCTCCTGTACCCACCAATTCAGTGCTGGGACTCTCCAGTGCTGGTGGGGTGGATCAGGATCAGAGACCTCTACTTAGGGACATATCTAAGCACTCTTTTTTCTTATCCCACAGGTTTGCTTTAAAGAGAACCCGTGCCTGTAATAAAACAAATATACTACCAAATCCGGGGGGAGAGAGGCAGGTCATGGACCAGGGAACATGTCTGTGTCCCCTCTGACTGATTGTATTTGCTACTGGGACACTTATGTTGAATACCACCTTTGTATTATACACCCATATTTGTACCTGTCCTGCTCTATACGTGCTCTATAAAGAGACAGTTAAAGCCAATGGTTACCACTTTAAAAATAAAAGTCAGATACTCACCTAAGGAGAGGGAAGGCTCGGTCCTAATGAGCCTTCTGTAACGATCCGCTCGGCAGGCAGCCTTTTGATCATTATTCAGGTCTGCATGCTGCAGGACTCTGGAAAGAAGACCTTCTGTCAGTTTTGCAGCTTGTGCTTGCTGAGGAATTTGCATACGTTGTCATGCAAATTGCCTGGCCACATTCATTGGAGGCGTGTACTATAAGTACTATGTGTGTCCCACAATGCTTCGCTGCTCATAGAGGTTTGTTCCTGCTGGACTCACCTGGAGTGTCAGCCACTGCTATCTTAGTATAGTTAATTCTTGGGGAGTGCTCCTTGCATTCCTAGTTAGTGCAGTCAGTTTGTGTATAATTAGTACTGCCTATTCTGTCTTGTCTTGTCTGTCGCGATTGCGCTGTCACCAGCGGCGGTTGATAGCGAATCGCTCTGTCTTGTTTGGATCGCACTAGCCTCTAGCGGTAGTGGCTGTGGATCCTTCTGATCTAGTTCCTGGAGTGTAAGCTGGAGCAGCGGTTGCTACCAGCTACCTAATCTGTTCTGTCTTGTTCAGATCGCACTAGCCGCTAGCGTTAGCGGCTGTGGATCTTTCTGATCTGTGTTCCTGCTTGGATCACACTTGCTCTGGCGGAAGAGCGGTGGATCCTTTCTGCCTAGTTCCTGTTTCTCGTTTGTCTGTCTTGTCTGATACGGGCGCTTGCTGTAGGCTCGATGAGGTAACCGTTAAGCAAGCGTTCACATTCTTTGTTTCGTGTTTGTCTGTCGATGGTTAGTTAGGCGTGCTTGTCTCTATTGTGCTTATCACGTGGAGACCGCGCATAACCGCGTGCACTGTTGCGAATGAGTGCGGTGTTCGCGGTTAGCGTTTATTATTTTCCGTATCTTCTCATTGTATGATTTACTGTGCCTTTGCTATCCTCGTATTCTGTTCTGATCTGCCTTGTGTCACTTCTGGCAATCGCCATTCTTGGCGGTTGCGTTTCTGTTTCGCACCTGCTGTTGTGTGTGCGCGGTCGCGGGGTGGCGACTAGATTGGCGCACACACATACAACCTGTCCCTTTGCTCGTTCTCATTCGCAATCGCTTCTCTTGCGATTGCGTTCTGCGCTTCGTGCAATTCCTGTCTGGCATTTGTGGAGGTGCAGGGGATTGGTTCCTCTGCGCTCCCCAGCGCCCTCTGCCGACAGGAATTTCCCTCTACTGGTGCTTGCACCTAAAACTGGGTTCTAGCATCTTGACACGCTTGTGGAGGACCTCGGAGATATCCCACAATCGTTACACCTTCCCTCTCCTCTCCCGGTGCCCTCGGTGCTGCGCTGGCTCCCCCTTTCGCGTCCGCCGCCGCAGGGACTTCGGAGGTCTTCGGGAGCACTCGGGCTCCCGAAGACGGGCCGCTCCATACTACGTACGCGCGAGTGCATCATAGAGGGCGCTCGCGCATGTGTAGTATGGAGCGGCCCGTCTTCGGGAGCCCGAGTGCTCCCGAAGGCTTCCGAAAGCTCCCTTCGGCTGCGGAAGTGGCAGTATTTGACCGATCTGGTCGAATACTGCTATGGGGGATCCTGCGCGGGACCGGGCACCGGGAGAGGAGAGGGAAGGCTCATTAGGACTGAGCCTTCCCTCTCCTTAGTTGAATATCTGACTTTTTGATTTTTTAAGGGGTAAACATTCACTTTAAATTGTGCACCAGTAGCAATCAAAAATGTAAGTACCGCTAGGCTTGCTCTCCACAGATTAATCACGAGTAACCACGGTGGTTACTCGTGATTCAAATTAGCTCTAATTGCCGCAGCTGAGCAGCTAGATGCGGCGGTGTTAATTACCCCTAATGTCGCTCTCCGCTCAGAGTTTCAATGAGGCGGACGCGTTGCAAGCCTCGCTATGGAGCACTTCCTCTTCCATAGGAAGGCTTGCAACGCTTCCAATAGACTCTTACAAGCCTCATCGAAACGCTGAGCGGAGAGCGGCAGTAGGGGTATTTTTGCTGTGCACTTATAGCCAAGTAACAGTATTGGCTATATGAACACCTGACATTGGCTGTGACAGTAGTATAAGTGTGGCACTTGGGCCTAGTGTTGGGGAGAGATAAGCGATAGGCGTAGGCAGTAAGCTAGAGTTAGAGGATAGATATATTGGGGAGATTAGTATTAAAAACTGACATCAAAGTGCGTGGTCCGACCACGATATTGTCTGGACAGCCTGCGCCTCCCTTACCACCCCACTTGCCCGCCCTCCATGGAGATTAAATGAGAGCCTGCTGGCTGATGGCGAAATAGTACTTGACCTAGAAGAACGCCTTACAGAATACTTCACGATAAACGACACCACCGACATTAGAACAGACACACTGTGGCTGGCCCACAAACCTACCATTAGAGGCCTGATAATCAAAATAGCCTCCCAACGCAAAAAATTCCTGACAGAGAGGCAACGCTCACTAGAACATAAGCTAACCCAACTTCAACTAGCCCATGCACACCAACCCTCAAGATTTCTCCAGAAGCAAATAGAGACCACCCAATCAGATTTTTGTTATCAAACCGCACAGAAAAAGCGATTCGCTGGACGAGAGCGAAAGTGTATGCCCAATACAATAAACCTAGTACATGGCTAGCCAGAAAACTACGCCAGACCCAAGCCCTTAACAAAGTCCATCAAATTAGAACTAAAAGGGGAGCAGTCACGTCTGACCCTCTAAAGATCCACAAAGAATTCGCAGATTACTATCAATTCCTATATACAGCTAAAAACAGTGACTCGCCACACCATCCCAGTGAGTTTTTAAACGAGCGAAGAGCCCCTCGCCTCCTCCCAGAAAAAGTGCTAGCCTTAAATATGCCGATCTCAACACTGGAAGTCCAAATGGCCATTAAACGCCTGAAACAAGGTAAGGCTCCCGGACCAGACGGCTTCTCGGCCATATATTATAAAAAAATTTAAAAACATCCTAACCCCATACCTCACTAGACTATTTAACACAATCTTGGATGGCAAACCCCTGTCTCCAGAGTTCCTACAATCTACCATTGCTGTGATTCCCAAGCCAAAAAGGGACCCACTGGACATCAAAAACTATAGGCCAATTTCATTGCTCAATTTAGATTATAAATTATTACCTCAATCTTAGTGACAAGACTAAATAAAGTACTAGGCCCATTAATTCATAGAGACCAAGTGGGGTTCATCCCGCAACGACAGGCCTCTGATAATGTCAGGAAAGTCGTGGGCCTTCTCCATGTCGCTGCCTCCAGGAAGCTTCCTTTAGCACTGGTCTCGCTCGACATGGAGAAGGCCTTTGACAAAATAGACTGGCCATACATGCTACAAGCACTGCAGAAGGCTGGTATTGGGGGCTCCTTTCTAACAGCCATACAGACCTTATACTCTACTCCCTCTGCCCAACTTAAGCTCCCCACTGACAACCCAACCACAATTTATATCCAAAGGGGAACCAGGCAGGGCTGTCCCCTCTCGCCAGCCTTGTTTGCCTTAACCATAGAACCACTGGCGGCCAAAATACGCCAATCATCCGACATCCAGGAAATAACTGTTGCAAAAACCAATTATAAAGCCAATGTATTTGCCGACGACCTACTCCTCACCTTAACATCCCCTCATACTTCCCTACCTAACTTAATTGACTTAATGAAAACATTTGGCAACATTTCAGGTCTTTCCCTTAATATTAGCAAATCAGAAGTGCTCTTCACAAACTTATCTAAAACACAGGCAGCTGCTATTACTTCCTCTTTAGGTCTTTCACTACAAACCAAATACATTACATATCTAGGAGTCAAGATAGCAGCTAACCCTAAAGAACTATTTAACCTAAATTATAAACCAATGCTAGCTTCTTTAAAGCAGGATCTAATCAAATGGAATATGCCAACTATATCCTGGACAGGAAGAATCCAAGCAGTTAGAATGACCCTTCTCCCCCGCCTATTATACCTTTTTAGAACACTCCCGGTCTTAGTAACCAAAACTTCTCTTAAAGACCTTCAAAGTGCCATCTTTAGGTTCATCACAAACAATAAAAGAGCAAGAATAAATCAGAAAATAATGTACATGAATAGAAGCCGGGGTGGACTGGGAGTTCCAGATTTGTTTAATTACTATAGGGCCTCACAACTAGCCCAAATAGCCCAGATACATGCTAAACACTCCCCTCCCCTATGGGCTGAAATAGAAAATGGCTTATTGCAACCCTTCACATTCCAAGCACTACAATGGTCATCTCGAGTTCCCCTATCCAAGTACCAAAAACTATCCCCGCTAACTGCCCATTCCCTATCGATCTGGAACAGACTCAAAATCCAAAAAGGACTGCAATCAAATATCCCCTCTGACTCCTCTGTTTGGTAACCCCAATTTCTTTCCCCCCCCCCCGGTCTGGAGACTGGAGCACTGGAATGGTGGAAGAAAAGGGGTTATACCACTCTTAAAAATTTTCTACTGAATGACAAGCTACCCACCTGGGAGCAATTTAAAGAATTTACCTCCTTTCCGCCCTTTGAGTACTTCCATGCTATCCAGATTTATCACTTTATAAAATCGCTTTGTCCCAATAACACCACACTCCCACCTAGGACCCCATACGAAGCTTGGTGTGCTTTGCACCCCCTAGAAGGTGGTCTTATTTCCTACATTTATTCTTTGCTCTCCCAATCAACGGAATTCATAAAAACACGCACAATGCTGCAATGGGAAAGAGACTTGGGCACCACTCTGACAACTGAGCGCTGGTCTAAATGTTGCTTAACACTTACAAAAGGCAGTAGCTATTTTTCCCATATCGAAACCAATTACAAAATACTACATAGAACCTATGTAACACCTATTAAAATGCATGCAATATCTCAGACCAACTCTTACCTATGTTTTAGAGGTTGTGGCTTGCCCAGGACTATTGATCACATCTGGTGGTTCTGCCCCAAAGTTAAAAAATATTGGTCCCAAGTCACTTCCTTTCTCAGCACAGCTCTTGAAAAACCTCTCTATCCAGACCCCTTGCTCCTACTTCTAGGAGATAGGCCCTCTGGTTGGAATTATCCTCAGCACAGACTCTCCCAACACATAGACAAGGCGGACAGAATCCATATTGCGAGACAGTGGAGACAACCAACGTTGTCAATGGATCTTACCGATCACATCATCATTGACATCCTAATCTCCGAACGAACGCTAGCCATTATCAACGATACCACTGAAGCCTTCACTAGAACCTGGCAGCCCTGGCTTTCATGCTCACACACGATAGGACTTCGATCCTGTGCCCTTTCCTTCTGAAATAAAATCAACTAATGCTCTTGACGGCCAAATGCATTAACCCGGACCTTAAACCACCATATATGACTGATGTAGTCAACCTAAAATATGTATGCGATACTGCTGATTTTGCAGTAAGTGGACTGTTTTCTCTCACTCTGTACTGTTATACTTATACCATGCCCTATGTTAAGGGCTTATGGAAAGCAAACCTGTATTCATTTGACCTTTTCAATAAAATATTTTTGAAACTAAAAACTGACATCAATAGAGGCATGCAAATTGCAGATACTAAGCTTTTATATTGAACATCATTCATGCTATTCAAGCAATGGCAATACCCAAATAACCATATGCTTCATTTCAATAGATGCCTTTATAATATTAGTAGTTACAACGAGCAGTAGAGCAAAAAATATCATGATATCTATTAATGGACTATTGAAATAGGACAACTATTCCCTCCCCTCCCTGCCCCCCCTCCACGCTGTTGTGACAATTGACTTACACCCTATTCTCCAGTAAGCACACAATCATGTTTTTAAGTAGCCCTGACATGCTTTATTGAGGGCACAGGGCTCAGAGTGATCACTTGCCCATCAGTATAACTTTGCTGCTGTAATTTAACTGTAATTATTATTTGGGGGGGAGTAACACTGGTACTGTGTACGGTACTCAAATAATTCTTTGATACTATATTGAAATACTACATATCTTTCTGTTACTTTTCTGTATGTTGGTGTATTAATTATGTCGGATATTTCATGCTGCTAACGCCACTGAAGCCAGCACATCAGCATAATTTCCAGCTTTCATAACTTCTCAGTAAAGGTCCACTTTAAATAACTTCTGGCTCAGTCAGGAATTCAGGAATGTTGCAGCTAGTTGGATGGGAAATGGGACTGCTCTAAATGGTATTTAATTCACAGTACACTAGCATGTCAGAATTCAGATATAAGCCAGAGATATATGGTGTCATCTAGTGGTCAAAGTGCAAACAGCTGTTTATTCTTTCCCCATATAATCTCAAAAATCCTCTTAAATGGACCCCATAATTCTCTCTCTCTCTCTTACAGTTATCCAAGACATACGGCACAGTATTTGGTGTCCGTATCGGTCCTCAAAGGATGGTTGTCCTGTGTGGATATGACACTGTGAAAGATGCTTTAATTAATCGTGCTGAAGAATTTTCAGACAGACCAAAGGCACCTGTGCTGGACAAAGTGGGAGAAAATGGTAACTATTGGCTGTATCTAAGAAACACCAACTATGGTCAATATTTGCCCCTTGTAAAATAAAAATCCCAGCTCGGTTATTCCTTATACTGTATGTAGTCCAGTTGTCTCTTGAAGTCCCAGAAAGACAACACAAATAGATAACACAAGACTAAAGGTGTGTACACACTTTAACCATTTCTGCCGCCCATCCGGTTGGCCGCTCTGCTGTGGTGCCGGGCTTCGGCGCACTCCCACGCGCGATCGTGCCCCCGTGCTGTCACCCGGTAGCACTGGGATCAGTGAATGGGAACATGGTTCCCGATCGCCGATCCGTGTCCCCAGCAGAAAAAACAAAGCACTCTTACTAGAGGCTTCAGTCTTTCTGCAAATAAAATTTTCCGCATCCTCCTTGTGCTTCCGGTTAGCGAGAAGCACAAGGAGAAAAAAACTCAAGGTGGCCATCTTGTGACCAAATAGTAAAACTGCATCTACATATTTTACACATTACAATTTACACATATAACATTACAAATTAACTGTTTATTTCCCACACCAAAATATTATCCAAGCAAAAATGTTTAATGGAAAAAAAAAATTGCAATAAAAAAAACACATAGTTACCTAAGGGTCTGAACTTTTTAAATATGCATGTGAAGGGGGTGTACTACGAACATTTTTTTTAAATTATAAGCTTGTAAATAGTGATGGACGCAAAATGGAAACAATGCACCTTTTTATTTTCAAATAAAATATTGGCACCATACATTGATAGGGACAAAATTTAAATGGTGTAATAACCGAGAAAAACGTGCAAATAAAATACATAGGTTTTAATTATGGTAGCGTGGATTATTTTAAAGCTATAATGGACGAAAACTGAGAAATGAATTTTTTCCATTTTTTTTTCTTATTAATCCTGTTAAAATGCATTTATAAAAAAATAATTCTTAGCAAAATGTACCACCCAAAGAAAGCCTAATTAGTGGCGGAAAAAACATGATATAGATCAATAAATTGTGTTAAGTGATAAAGTTATTCGCGAATGAATGGGAGGTGAAAATTGCTCTGACGCATAAGGTGAAAAATCACAGCGGGCTGAAATGGTTAAACTTAACTCTTAGGTAGCCGCTCATGGTAGACTTGGCCAAAAGAGCATGTACAGGTTTCCACTAAACTCATTTAGTGCAGTGTATATACAGTATACTACCTTGAAAATTACACTTTGGGATCAGGGGCGAATATATGTATATGTACTTTCTTGTTTTTGATGCCGTCTCACTGAGTGCTGATCAGTGAATGGAAAAAATGTGTTCCCAAAGCTGATCAAAGAACCTTTGAATGAATGATTACCAACATTAGCGAGAAGCCAGTGATCATTCATAAAATAAAAGTAAACACACTCACTTCCTGTTTACTGTTATAAGTACACAGGATAAAGCCTGGGGACATCTAGTGGAGAAAAAGTAAACTCCATTCACGTAAAATACATTAAAGAAAAAAAATAAATCTCCTTTAGTTAGTAACCCCTTCTACTCCTCCCCATACCAAAATAGAACACTTGTTAGTGTGAGAAAATGCGGAAATGCCGCTGCGGGTGCTCAGAGCAAGGTGGCTGATTCCGCGTCCAACGCGGCGGGTTGCATGCGTGGGCCTGCATCTGGTAACATGACTGAATGCGGAGAACCCGCCGCAGGTCCTGAGAACAAGGCAGTGGATTCCGCATCTGACGCAGCGGTTGGCACGCATAGGCCTACATCTGTCAGCATGGCTGAACGCGGAGAAACCGCCACATGCTCGGATAGCGGTGCGGTTGGTTCCGCATCCAGCACAGCAGATACGTTGCAACACATGTCTGGTGTGGCTGGGACTAATAGTCCACACAGGTTCAGAAGGACGCGCGCGCGTTAAGAGGCAGAACTTTTATGACAGCTAGAGGGGTGTCAGCTGACAATTCAATCAGTTCCTATTGGTCCAGCACTTAGGGGAGGCGCTGGAGAGCGCTATAGTATATATACTGGGTGCTGGTCATTTCTCTGGTGTCTGCCGTTGCGATCACTACGTGGTAGCACCCATACCTTTTTGTCAGAATCTGTGTTATTGTTGTTCTGTTATACTTCAGACTAGTTCCAGGGTGTTGATGATCAAGGACCTCACCCAAGACTAGGGAACTGTATTACTATTCTGTTATACCTCAGACTAGTTCCAGGGTGTTGATGATCACAGAGCTCACACCCAAGATTAGGCATTGTTATTATCTGTTATGACTTTCTGCTTTCCTGACCACTCTCCTGATCTCTGATTTGGTACTTCGCTATATCTGATACTCTGTTGCCGAACCCTGCTTGTCTCCCGTCTCCCGTCTCTGTACCTGATCTGTCTGTCTGTTGTCGACCTGGCCTGTCCGACCTCGAGAACTATCTCCCCTGCTTAGAGATAGTTCACAGACCTGTCAGTGACACTTCACCAATGGTGTCACTCACACTCCGGTCCTTCCCACACTCAGCTTGGCTCCACCCCTTGGGGAGCCTCAGGCCATTGGAAGGAACCTGTTCTTTGGGCAGTATCTCTTACTGCCTTGCACCCTCTATACGGGTGCTATCCTCAAAGTATTACTGTTGCACCAAATACTCATATTACTCAGGTGTCCAGAGGTTAGAAATATATCTGATTATCGGTGATACTGCAGATCATCAATAATCGGGTATATATCTGTATTTTTGGTGGTACTGCAGATCACCGATAATCAGATCCTCTGTGTAACACCGATCGTTACAGTTAGCTTAGGGACTAAGCTTTTTTAATGTATGCCATGAGGGTAAATTACTGTTTGTTTTGTTTTGTTTTTTTGAAATAAGGGCTTGTAATTATTGATGTAGTATAAAACACAAAAAATAACCCCGATAAATGGGCAAATAAAATGTCAGTTTTATCTACAGTAGAACTTTTTTTTATTTTCAAACTATAATAGCTGAAAACTGAGAAATAATTACTTATTTTTATTGTTTGTTTTATTTCCTTTTGGTGTGATAAGTAGTGATAAAGTTATTGGTAAATGAATGTAGGTGCGTGAAATGTGAAATTGCCGTTTTATTAAGAGACAATAACCCGTGGTAGGGAAGTGGTTAAAGAGGCGGAATGTCAGACCTTTAAATGGCAGTTACTCACAAGCACATTACTCAAACCAAATGACAGTAAAACATAACAAAGCAGCAGTGGGGCTCCTCTGTAAACAAAATAAAGTGATAGCAGAGGAAATAAACGCTCTAAGTCAGTTGCCTAATAAACCACGTATGCATGACATTTGGTACAATTGGTATCTTCCTGCTCGAAACGAAATCAGGAAATATCTACCAACTTGCTCCATTCGATATAAATCAGATTTCTGTTACTTGATATGTATTGCTTTGTTGCCATTAGTTTGTAGTGCTTAAAGAGGATCTGTAATAAAAAAAAAATCCCTCTGGGGGGATACTTACCTCGGGAGGGGGAAAGCTTCTGGATCCTAATGAGGCTTCCCCCGTCCTCCTGCATCCCTCCGTTAGCCTGCCTGGGTCCCCCGAAGCGTGGAGAGGTAAATATTTACCTACCATGACCCTGCATTGACACAGTAGCCACTCTTCATTTGGATTAAGGTGGAAATGGCTGAAGCCGATTGATCCGCTCTACTGCACAAAGTGCAAGTCCTTTTGCGTCTGCGCAATACAGCTGATCCGATCGGGCTCGGCTATTTCCTCCTGGCCTGAATGAAGAGTCACAACTGCTCCTGCGCTGGATCCCGGAGAGGGAAACAAATCATCTCTTGTCCGGCTTGTCCTGCGAGGATTTTGGGAGGATTCGGGGAGAACCAGCACTGGATTGCCTGCAGCTACACGGATGGGGGAAGCCTCATTGGACCCTGAAGCATTCCCCTCCCGAAGAACCCCCCAGGGGACTTTTTTTTTTTTTTTTTGTAATAGTCTGTCTAAAGCAAGCCTGAACTGACAATTAAAAGTCAAAATAAACGTCATACTTGCCTCCCGTGTAGACCATTACCCCATAACAGCTTCTTGATCAGCACACTGTTAAACTGTAATATTGTCCACTTGAGCCATAGAGAAACATGGGCATTACCTTGCTCATCAGTTGTCCTCAGTCATACCTGACAGCAACTGATATATAACTGAGAGCAACTGATATTTTTCAGTTCTGACAAAATCTTGTCAGAACTAGAAGGAATCAGTTAGAAGAAAATGCTGAGCTTCTGAGAGGCACATCATGTGTTTATTTTAACCACTTCGCTGCCCGGGTACAGTATATCTATGCCCCTCTTAACATAACTTCCCAGCCGGGGTCGTAGATATACGCACTACCGCCGCTGGCTGCGTATGCACATGCTCCCAGCACTCGTGCACGCCGCTGGCCGCTCGCCCGGGGATCAATGAACGGGAACACAGTTCATACGCACTACCGCCGCTGGCTGCGTATGCACATGCTCCCAGCACTCGTGCACGCCGCTGGCCGCTCGCCCGGGGATCAATGAACGGGAACACAGTTCCTGTTCTTGATCTAAGTCCCCGCAGCAATGATCGGCTGCTTCCAGGAGAAGCTGCATGATCATTGTGTTGAAAAAAAAGTTTCCCATCCACGCTACACTTCCTGTAAGCGTACTTACTATGCTTACAGGACCATTCACAAAATAGTAAAACTACAGTCAAACATTTTTATATACAAATTCATATATTTTTACATTTTAAATTAACTCTTTACCTCCCACACTCCCCAATCGTTACCATTTAATAAAAAAAATGTTTTACAATAAAAAAAACATAAATGGTTACCTTAGGGACTGACTCTTTAAATATTTGTCAAGAGGGTATAACACTGTTACTTTATAAATTATGGACCTGTAATTAGGGATGTGTGCAAAATTGAAAAAATGCACCTTTATTTCCCAAAAAAATATTGGCGCCATACATCGTGATAGGGATATAATTTAAATGGTGTAATAACCAGGACAAATGGGCAAATTGCATGGATTTTAATTATGGTAGCATGCATTATTTAAAAACTATAATGGCCGAAAACTGAAAAATATTTTCTTTCCAAATTTTGTCCTATTTTTTTTCCATTAAAACACATTTAGAATAAAACATTTTTGGCATAATGTCCCACCTAAAGAAGGCCTAATTGGTGGCAAAAACACAAGATTATAGTTCATTTCATTGTGATAAGTAATGATAAAGTTATAGGCGAATTAATGTAAGGAGAGCTGAAAGGTGAAAATTGCTCGGATGCTGAAGGCGTAAAACCCCTTAGTTGTGAAGTGGTTAAATAATTTTACTTGGTTCAGGTTCCTTTTAGTAAAACAGAGGGAATCTCAATCATGTCCTGATGCTGCTTGCTATAATTAAGTCCAACGTTATAATGGACATCTTTTTAACTTGGCTAAATTTTGGGCAAACTCTTAAAATATCTTTCTGAATTGGGTACAAGTGATCATTTTCTGATTGAAACTAGATCAAGAAATAGCCAGTTTGATCAAGTAGAATTTGTACCGGGGACATCAACGGTGTACAAAATTAGGTGGAAAAAACTAACAAGTGTAACTTTTGTTTCTTTTCATGATCTTTGATAAAATATTTGCCTAACACTAGCAGACAAAGCAGGTGGTTTCGGTGCACGGCGAGCAGTGCCAAAACAAGGCACCTCTATAGCAGTAATGTTATAGTGTGCAGGGCGCGAAAGGGTAATTCAGGGCTCCAGCGATTTGCCGGATCCTGGATTACGTCTTCCTCCTAGTTGCTACAACTCGGAAGGGGTATTAGTATTTAACACTACCAGGGTAGTGTACAAGATACAGAGGCGCCAAAAGAATAAAAGGTAATTAAATGAACTTAAAAAACCAACTGGTTAAACAGAGGAGGCAGCGGTGGTCTTACCCCCTCCAAACAGACACAGGCAAGGACTGCGATTCAGACAGTCAACAATTTATTCGGAACTCCAAAAAACAATGCAACGCGTTTCACGGGCCATACATCCCGCTTCCTCAGGCAAAATACAGTAGGAGTCACAGCTGCAGAAAATACACAAACAGACAACCAGAGGCATAAAATCGTCAAAGTGCTGATATGAATACGTAAATTTACATTTTGCATTACATTTTAGTGACAAGTTGTGCGCGGGTTATAAATATTAGTTTCAGACTGATAGTAGTCTCATAGGTATGCTTGACAGCTATAGAATGGGTAGGGGGAATGTTAAAGGTGCATTGTGCTAAACAGAGTAAGACCAATGATAAATACAAACAAATATGCAAATACATAAAGTAAAAAATTGGCTGGGTTTGCTGCCGGTTGTTGTGGACATCATACAGAACAACAGTGAATAGTGGGTGAAATTGGGAGAAAGGGTTGACATGGTCTAGAGGAGGAGGAGGAACAGAGTGTTGGAATGGCTAAAAAAACAGGTGGGGTGTTTTAGGCAGCAAGTAAACAAGAGTATAAGGAGAAGGCAGACTTACCATCTGTATTATATCAGCGAGCTCGGCGCCTCTGTAATGCCAGAGGACACCTGAGTTCATTAAGTAGCATGGATCAGTATGAGGAATGTGAGAGTACTTCCGGGCGGAAGTGTGTCATAGAGGGGCGGGGCCATCATGTGTGTAAACTTTGTAAATTTTGTAAATAAAGTTGAAGAAGAAGAAGAAAAAAAAAAAAAAAAAAAAAAGGAACGGCTAGAAAAATTAGTTTCGAACTGATGGAAGTCTCAAAGGTATGCTTGACCACTTTAGAATGGATAAGGGGGGGTGTAAAAAGTTGCATTGTACTGAATCCGAGTAAGACCAATGATAAATACAAACAAATATACAAGTATTCAACATAAAAATGGTAGAAAGACATGTAAAATGCATAAAATGTATAAAAATCAAAATAAAAGTTGTATATCATAAAATAAGAATAAACATATACATTATTAGAAGGATAAAAGAGAGGACTATTAAAAGACTGAACGGATTAGGTAAAGTGCTTAATGTATTTTTTCTAGTACTTCATTAAGACCCTCAGGAACCAAAGTCCTGAGGGTCTGTATCCAATACATTTCCAGTTTTTTTAGGGTAACAGAGGCCGCCGGGGCACTGTCGTTGATCTGATCAATGAGAGTGATGGTGAAGGTGTCAGGGGTGCCGTCGTGTGCATGGTGAAAGTGACGTGAGACACTGTGCAAAGGGAAGTGTTTGAGGATATTCCTTTTGTGTTGTCCTATCCTACTACGGGCTTCTTGTGTGGTTCTGCCAATATACTGGAGACGGCAAGAACAGGAAATGAGATAGATGATAAATTTGGAATGGCATGAGATATGTTTTTTTATTTGGTATTGAGTACCTGTGGTGTGAGAACTAAAGCTGACTGTGTTGGTAATGAAAGGACAGGCTAAACAGCGGGTGTGGTTACAGGCCCAGGAGCCGGGGGGAAGTGTACTGGAAGAGGCGGAGGGTGGATGGTTGCGAAGTTTACTGGGAGCTAACAGGCCACGGAGGTTGGGTGCTCTCCTATAGGTGATTTGCGGTCGGGTAGGTAATAGGGGTTTAAGGTAGGGGTCCTGGAGCAGGATTTCCCAGCGATTATGTAAAATAGATCTAATGATTGAGTGTTCTTTGCAGTATTTTGGGATGAATCTAGATTGAGGGTTATTGTCAGTGGTAGGATTGGAGATGGTTTTTGTAGTGGATGGTTGGATTTTGGCCTTATGCCGTGCATCGCGGATCAGCTTCTTGGGGTATTTTCTCTCAGAGAATTTTTTTGCAAGAATATCGGATTGAGAATTGTAGTCATTGATATCGGAACAGTTTCTAAAAATCCTTTTAAACTGGCTATATGGGGTATTCTGGGTCCAAGGGCGGTGGTGAAAACTGCTGAAATGAATGAAATTGTTGGAGTCTACTGTTTTGAAGTATGTTTTGGTTTGTATGGAGTTGTTAACTATGGAAATAGTAAGGTCGAGGTAGTTGATTGTAGTAGGGTGGTGTTGGGCAGTAAAATTGAGTCGGGCTTTGTTACTGTTGAGGAATAATATGAAATCAGGAATGAGGGTGGTATCACCCCTCCAAATGAAAAATAGATCATCAATATAGCGTTTATATAGGATTATATTGTTTTTGAACGGGTGATCATTGTTGAGTAATGTTGTTTCAATTAATCCCATGGTCAGGTTAGCGTACGAGGGTGCAAAGGAGCTCCCCATAGCTGTACCGCTAACCTGATGATAAATACAGTCATTAAATGTGAAAATGTTGTTGTACAAAATGAACTCAATGCACTGCAGAAGGAACTGTTGTTGTAAGGGGGGCATATTGGGAATAGTGGTGAGATAATATTGAATAGCAGAAAGGCCGAATTGATGTGGAATATTTGTATATAAGGATGTAATGTCACAGGTTAACCAACTGTATTCAGAGGACCAGGTGATCTGGGATAATAGTTGTGTGAGGTGGTAAGAGTCTTTTAAATAGGATGGGAGGTTGATGACAAGTGGCTGTAGATGTTTATCAATAAACCGGGAGAGATTACTGGTCATGGAATTAATACCGGAAATTATGGGTCTTCCGGGCGGTTTATGTAGCTGTTTGTGGATTTTAGGTAGATGATAGAAAAAGGGGGTAGCGGGGTGTTGGTTAATGATGAAATTGCGTTCGTTTTTTGTAATGATGTTCTGGAAGAAGGCCTGATTGATGAACTGTTTGAGAATATTGTTAAGGGCTGTTGTGGGGTCGGAAGTGAGTCTGTTGTAGTGGTTGCGATCATTAAGAAGTCTGAGGGATTCGTCAAGATAATCAGATTTATTGAGAATAACTATACCACCGCCCTTGTCCGCAGCTTTGATGACCAGATTGGGGTTTCGGAGTAGTGTTTTAAGAGCTGTATGTTCGTTGGGGGTAAGGTTTGGTTTTGTGGTGTGAGTTTGTGTTTGCAGGGTACGCAGATCATCCATAACGAGGGAATAAAACGTTTCAATGTAATGGCCCTTAGAGGCTATAGGATAGAATCGGGACTGTCCTTTCAGTTGGGTGGTGATGAATGTTTCCAAATGTATCTCATTGGGATCAGTTGTAGTGATGGCAATTGAGTCGTTGGCAGTAATGATGAGGGGTACAGAGGAGAGAAGTGTCTGATTTCTCTTAATCGCAAAGTGGCGTTTGAGAGTGAGTTTTCTGATATATGAGTTAAGATCTGAAAATAATTCGAACATATTGACTGAATTGGTTGGACAGAATGATAGGCCTTTGTCCAGAAGACTTATTTCATGTTGGGTGAGTATGTGCTCAGAGAGATTGAATATGCATTTGCTGGTGGGAGCGAGGAAATTAATGTTATGTTTGTTATGTTTTTTATTTTGGCCTTTACCTCTGGAGCCCCTTTTTTTTCTCCGGGTGGATGTAATGGGTTGGTCTATGGTTAGTGTGGGTGGTGGATCATGTTCTGGGAATTGTCTGGATGCGGCTGAACTATGGGATGGTGCGGGATCTGACTGGATGTCATGTGGGTAGGCGGACTGTTCGTCTCCTGCACTAGGGATGTAGGAAGGTCTAAAAAAGACAGCTCAGATATATTGGGTTCTTGTTGTAAAGAGGGGGCTGGATGAGATAGGACATTAATGGGTTTTAGGAAGGACCTCATAGAGGTTTGGATAGTATTGGGAATCGGAATTTTTGGAGTTTTTAGCGGCCGAGGGTTGGTGGGGAAAGCGGGTTTTGGTGAGGGGGGTTCAGTGTCACACAGACTAATCTGTGAGATCCTGAATTCGGAGGGGGAGGAAATGTCAAGGGTATGCTTGTTGATGATATTTAAGGAAAGGGCCGTGGGGTTAGTGATAGTGTGATCTAAGGAAGGTAATTTGGCTGTTTTTTTGTTTTGGGTCAGGGGGGGAGTGTTTTTTTGGGGGTGCTGCTCTGCCGTCTCGAGTACATCGGCCGAACCTTCTGGACTGCTTATTTCGTCAAATGGTCTTTTTTTGGGGTTTGTACGGGCTGGTGGGGAAGCTGAATTGGGTCTGGGTGTGGAATGAGTAACTTTGGTGGGGAGTGGGAGTAGTGCACTGATGGGTGCCAGAGGGAGAAGGGAGGGAGGGGGAGGGGGGGTTGGGGTAGTGGTGGTGATGGGGGTGGGTGTGGTGGGGAGTGGAATAAGGTTGGCCGTGGGGTGTGAGGGGTGGGGGGGAGGTGGGAAGGGGAGGGGTGGGGGAGGAAAGGGAGGATTGCGCAGAAAAAGTGGGATCAGCGCATCACCAGGCCGCCCCTGAATGGCCTCAGCTCAGAGATGCGCTGAGCCCCCCCAGGAACTACGAACGCACCTTGAACCAAACAGAGGCTCTGCATATACACCAAAGAAACACTAACAAGTGGGAGCAGCTGACCAGAATTAAATCAAACACAGCAAAGAAATGAACAGCGCTACTTAAAAACAGATGAGTGCTTACCTGCAAAAAAGTGCACACCCCACTCATGGGATTCAAATACACAATGAGCACACACATGACCTGTCTACCACTTGGAGGATGTTAGTTTCACTAACAATTTGCAATTGTTAGGTACTTGTCCCTCCCACTGTCGTAGAAGTCTTTCCTCCATGGGAGGGGACCTAACACTAACTAAACCTACCTGTGCATATGCATAGCCTGGGCGCGCTACCAGTAAAATTAAGAATTGCGCAGAAAAAGTGGGATCAGCGCATCACCAGGCCGCCCCTGAATGGCCATTCAGGGGCGGCCTGGTGATGCGCTGATCCCACTTTTTCTGCGCAATTCTTAATTTTACTGGTAGCGCGCCCAGGCTATGCATATGCACAGGTAGGTTTAGTTAGTGTTAGGTCCCCTCCCATGGAGGAAAGACTTCTACGACAGTGGGAGGGACAAGTACCTAACAATTGCAAATTGTTAGTGAAACTAACATCCTCCAAGTGGTAGACAGGTCATGTGTGTGCTCATTGTGTATTTGAATCCCATGAGTGGGGTGTGCACTTTTTTGCAGGTAAGCACTCATCTGTTTTTAAGTAGCGCTGTTCATTTCTTTGCTGTGTTTGATTTAATTCTGGTCAGCTGCTCCCACTTGTTAGTGTTTCTTTGGTGTATATGCAGAGCCTCTGTTTGGTTCAAGGTGCGTTCGTAGTTCCTGGGGGGGCTCAGCGCATCTCTGAGCTGAGGCCATTCAGGGGCGGCCTGGTGATGCGCTGATCCCACTTTTTCTGCGCAATTCTTAATTTTACTGGTAGCGCGCCCAGGCTATGCATATGCACAGGTAGGTTTAGTTAGTGTTAGGTCCCCTCCCATGGAGGAAAGACTTCTACGACAGTGGGAGGGACAAGTACCTAACAATTGCAAATTGTTAGTGAAACTAACATCCTCCAAGTGGTAGACAGGTCATGTGTGTGCTCATTGTGTATTTGAATCCCATGAGTGGGGTGTGCACTTTTTTGCAGGTAAGCACTCATCTGTTTTTAAGTAGCGCTGTTCATTTCTTTGCTAGGAAAGGGAGGATATTTGAAGGTGAGGGGTGGGGGTATGGAGAGACTCATGAGTGGGCGTGGAGTGTGTAAAGGTAATTGTTTGGGTGGTGGGTGTCCAGGGGGATGTGATGGGAAATTGGGAGGTGGTCTGGGTTTTCGTTCACGTTCACGATGCTCCGCATAGGCCAGGCGGTCTCTGTTTAATTTTTTTATTTTATTGTCAATGGTGTCGCGTTCAAACTTCATAACCCTCGATTTTAAGTTGGACATCAATGGTAGATATTGTGGATTATCATGGTGCAGAGCCAAGAAGTCTTTACAATTGTTAATAACGGGCTGAAGGTCTTCCACTAGTGAGGTACGTTTTGCAATGATCCTTGACATCATCCCTTCGCCACAAGTCTCTAAATATTCGTACCATTCTGTACAATATATAGGGTCATTAGGGAATGCAGAAAGGGTTTTCACCCTGATGCCATCTGGTGAGATTTTTTCAATAATGTATGTTTGCTGCATCGAAATATCAGCTAAGTGAAAGAATTCGTCTTTCAGTGCATTCTCCAGCTGGACAAAGGATGGTTTTAAATCAACAGTTACTTGTGGGGGTTTGTTCTCATCTGAGTTGGTGGGCTGGGACTCCTTGACATCAGGGTTACGTTTAAACTGTGCGAGGAGATCAGTTCTGTGTGTTGAACGGTCAGTGATGAAATCCATGATCAGGGTCTCCAATTGGTGTCAGTGCCCGATTCCGAAGATGGGCCAAGCGAACTTGAAAGAAAATAAAGCAGAGGGACACCAAGAGCCCCAATAGTGTAATTCGTCTTGGGGACAACAAAATAAATGAGAAGTTAAAATTATACTCACAAACCAGGGTTACCAATAGGCAACCACTGTATAGGCAGGTGGGGAGAACAATCCTGACCCCACTCAGGAATAAAAAGTCGCTCTCTGTAGACAGGAAATAGGGTAACAACCCTCCACCCAGGGTGGACTCAATGTAGTGTACAAGATACAGAGGCGCCAAAAGAATAAAAGGTAATTAAATGAACTTAAAAAGCTCACCCTGCTCTCAACTCATTGACTGTGTACTAACACATATGCCCAGCAGGTGGAGAGTACCAGGGCCTGATGTTGATCTCCTGCCTCAGAACCAGCTACCGAAACAGTTTAAAGTTGGTATTGTACATTTTCTGGGATATAGAAATGCATCTCTTAAAACACGATCATTCATAGTATTGATTCTGTCCAGGTATCGTCTTTTCCAGTGGAGAGAACTGGAAGGTGATGAGACGGTTCACCCTGTCCACACTACGTGACTACGGAATGGGAAAGAGTTCCATAGAAGACAAGATTGCAGAAGAAGCCGAGTGCTTGATGCAGCTATTTCGATCACACGGAGGTGAGTGATCATCAAGCCAAGGTTCAAATCAAAACCCTATTCTACCACTTGTCTGTCTGACCCTCTCTGTAAATCTATGGGGGTCCTTTGGATCTGTCCACTTGGTTCCAACTGCACTGGAAGAAAGTCATGCATATGGATTCATTCACAATGCTTATCTTATGAATCAAATTACCTCAGTGCGGAAAGCAGCAAAACCCCTCACAAGACATGGCTTGCAAGATATTTTCTGAGCAGTCAGACATTCTGTTAGCCAACTAAGATGACAAATATTGAAAAGTGGTGGTCCTGGAGGGCTTTGGCCCCCAGAGTCTTCTGCTTCAAGGGGAGATTATTGGATAGACACATTGGAAAGAGGTACCTCACTTGGGCTAAAAGAAAGATTTTAGCTTCAAATGCTTTTGTGGTGCACTTTCGGACTATTCCGTAATTAAGATTGGACCCAGCCTAGAGTGCTTATTTATTGAGGAGGCATATTGTATGGAGCTTTGCAGTCGACAAAGTGTTTCTGGTCTGAAATTTGTGTCTGTCTGTATTGCCTGTACAACCGAAAGCAAAGTTAGATACTCACCAGTTTAGAGGAAGGCTTAGGATCCTGTAGCATTTTCCTGGCCTTCTCCTCTTCTCCTCATTCTTCCAATACCCCTTGTTCAAAATTGGCATCTCCAGGACTCCTCGGAAAGCTTTGGAATCACTCCAGCTTCAAAGACCAGTTTTTATTTCAAATTCCTCTTAAAGGACAACTGAAGTGAGAGGGATATGGAGGCTGCCATATTTATTTCCATTTAAGCAATGCCAATTGCCAGACCCTCCTGCTTGATCCTCTGCCTCTAATACGATTAGCCATAGCCCCTGAACAAGCATGCAGCAGATCAGGTGTTTCTGACATTAATGTCAGATCTGACAAGACTAGCTGCATGCTTGTTTCTGGTGTTGTTCAGATACTACTGCAGAGAAACAGACCAGCAGGGCCGCCAGGCAACTGGTATTGATTAAAAGGAAATAAATATGGCAGCCTCCGTATACCTCTTACTTTAGTTCCCCTTTAAGTATTAACGACCCACCTGAAACGCTTCATGCTCACTTAATCTCCCCCCAAAATCCCCCGGTGAAGATTTTGGCAGCACTTCTGTGTAGAGGCAGAGCTTCAGGCTGTTGCTCTGCCTCTACTCACGTCCATCTGTGCTGATCGCCACCTCTCCCCGCCCCTCTCAGTCTTCTTTCACTGAGAGGGGCGGGGAGAGGCAGCAATCAGTGCAGATGGATGCAAATGGAGGCAGAGCTTCAGCCCAAAGCTCTGCCTCCTTAGAGCAGCAAAATCCACAACTTTGAATTTTTTTCTATTTTTTGCCCAGGCATTTCGGGGGATTTAAGTGAGCATTCAGCTGTGGGGATGCAACGTTTCAGGTGGGTCATTAATACTTAAGAGGAATCTGAAATAAAAACTGCAACAGGTGAGTGATTAGCTCATTTTCATCCGCAGCCTTTAAGAACCAGGGGCTTTTTTTTCTGTTTTTCAGGAGGTCAGGAGCCAATGGAAACTTCTCCTAACCAATACATGTAAATCCGCTGTCTTCAGATAGAGATCTGTGGCAGCAGGATGCGCTATTGCATCCCGTGCTCTGGAGCTGCTGGCATTAAAAGTACTCTAGGGACCCAGCACTACAAGGCTAGAGTGCAATCCAATATGCCACCATTTATGCTCTATAACAGGGGTGTCAAACTCCAATACAAAGTGGACCACAACTGTACACTGAGACCAAGTTGCAGGCCAACCTCAATGTCTACTGGCCACCTTCCTCCCTTATAAAGTTCCCAGATGGTTCCCCTCCCTCCCCTATGCAGTTCCCTGGTGTTTAGTGCTTTCCCCTCCCTCCCTTATGTGGCTTCCCTGGTAATCTAGGGCGTCGCCTCTGATATAGCTTCCCTTGTGGTATAAAGTGTGCCAAACATAATGCAAAGTTGGGAAACCACTTGAGGGCCAAATTGAATGACATGTATGCTCTATAATACAACGGGACTATGCTGCACTTACTCTTTATGTCTGTTCTATTTTCAGGGAAGCCCTTTGACAATCAGAGATTCCTTACTACAGCTGTTGCCAATGTAATTGTGTCCATATTACTGAGCCGGAGATTTGAGTATGAAGACCCAACTTTAGAGAAGCTCATAGCCATAGTTAATGAGAATATTAGACTCCTAGGGGAACCTATTGTCAGAGTAAGTAATTTCCATATCTCCAATGGGAATATCGTTATTGTGTTTTTTTGCTTTTTATTGCAAAAACTAACTCTAAAGAAAATACTTTTAAGTGCACCTGAGGCATTTAAGAAAACCAGTTAGATACTATTACTTACCTAGGTAAAGGGATAGTCCAGAGGCTCCCCATGTCCTCCTCACCCCTACCACTGCTGCATTTGGACACCCTGATTATATCTGACAAGAACTTGCCCATCGTATGAGAGCAGCTGTACTGCACCTGTGCAAGTGGCTGTCCCTGCATAGTAAGCCGAAGCCACTTGTCCATGAAGAGAAACAATGGTCATGCATTTTTGAGAAGGTCTTGGGCAGCAACGGCTGTGATCTAGAGGACGTGGGAAGCATCTGAAAGACATATAGTGTTACTGTTCAATTCCAGTTTTGACTTGGAAACCCAGAAAATGCTGTGCACAGCAGTTCAGCCCCATTATGATTGCAGAGAGTTACAGAGTTGCATTCCACATCAAAATCCATGTTACTCTGGTGCTTTCTCCATTTGGCTTGGAATGAGGAAGCATAGGTGTCACTTGAAGCATGATGTGGAATGCAACTCCAAGACTCTCTCAGCTCGTAATGGTGCTGAACTGCTGAAGCTCCCTGCCCACCAAAAGTAGTAGAAGCTTCAGTTATTGAGATCCAAGAAGATGGGGTGCACATTGATCTCATACTTAAAACTTAGAGTCCAGGGGACCCTCTAGCGTTCCTCAGGAGGAACTGCTAGAAGGCTCTCCCCAGACCAAGAAATACCACTGTACTGGCGGCCACAGTGTGAGGATTTTGAGTTTCCCCCTTCTACCTGCATGCCGAGGACTGACTGAAAATGCCCTATGGATGTGCATATCTCCTAAATAGCTGCAAAATGTAAGGTAAGCCCCCAATGCCCCACCTTTATTGACATTCCTCACAGGCAGCCTGCAGGGAAAAAAATAAAGTACTCACCTATATGGAAGAAGCCAGATCAGTTCATTTCGGCACGCAGCTTTGAGAGCTGAAACTGGGCGCCGTCATAGCAGCAATGCTATAATGTGCGGCCCGCATATCGGTAATTCGGGGCTCTGGTGGCTGCCAGACCCTGAATTGCATCTCCCTCTGAGTTGCGACAACTCTGAGGGGGAATAGTATTTAACGCCGCCTCAGAGTTTAGCGGTAGCGGAGAGAGCAGTCATTCGGCTCTCCCTGCGCCAAACTGAACGCCGCCGAAATATGCACTCAGAAGAAGCAACATCCATAACCATATCCTTTGTAGTTGTGCTCCACCACAGCCACTTTGCACACGTTCCTACATGTGAAGGGACATGTGTTTAAGGCAGCAGCATTAGCAGGCTGCTCTGGCTGTACCTGTCCTCCTGCATCACAGTTTACTCAAAAAACACTTATAGGCTGTGCACCCAGCTGTGGTCCATTCTTTAAAAATAAGCTTGTGTAATTTTTTAACAATAAGTCCTCTTGGCAATGGTAAATTAGTTACTTTAAGTCTATAATGCTATAAATGTCAGTAAGCTATGCCACAAAAAGATGGCCAACAAAGCACCACTCTAAAGAAATCAATCTTGAAGTGAGGGATATGGAGGCTGCCATATTTATTTCCTTTTAAGCAATACCAGTTGTTGCTTGGCAGCCCTGCTGATCTATTTGACTGTAGTGGTGTCTGAATAACACCAGAAACAAGCATGCATCTAGTCTTGTCAGATCTGACAACAATGTCAGAAGCACCTGATCTGCTGCATGCTTGTTCAGGGGGTATGGCTTTCACTCTGGCCTACCACCCCTCACAAGTGCTCTAAACCCACAGCTGAACTCTGGTCCCCTACCTTCCATGTCCTTACCTCTCCCTCTAGATTGTAAGCCTTTGGGCAGGGTCCTCCTCCTTTTGTGTCCTACTTGATCATGTGCCTCCATTACTGTGAACCCATGCTATGCATCTGAGTAAACCTAACTTGCCTAATCTCCATGCTCCCCTCCAGTGACTGACTAAGCATTACCTGGTACTCCTACTGTGCTGTGTGATCTGGTCTTTCTTGTTCCTGTATTGTCATATTGCTGTATGTCACCCCTAAATATTGTCTGTAACCTAAACTAATGTCCAGCGCTGCGTAATATGTTGCAGCTTTATAAATACAATAAATAGTATTCAGATTTGGCTATAGCACACACCTTATTGGGCGGGTAAGAATTATTTCTAGATTTAGATAAATCCAGTATGATTATTTATGGAAATTAACATTCTTATGTATATTCTCTAAGCTGTACAATGCCTACCCGGGCCTGATAGGCCTGCTACCTGGGGCCCACAAGAAGATCCCGGAGAATATTGCTCAAATGTATGGTTTCATAAGGGAGACGTTTGCTAAGCAGAGACAAGAGTTGGATGTGAATGACCAGCGGAACCTGATCGATTCCTTCCTGGCAAAGCAACAAGAGGTAAGAGGGATGAAATATATGACGATGGTTGTAGCGTTTCCCTGAAAGAACGTAACCAGTTACCCTCAAATGCTTGTCTGACAGCATCAGACAATGGAACGGATGGGTTCATGCTTGGTTGAAAGTTTTAGGACGGTTTGACTATGGATTGGCGGCAGTGGTGTGGTGCGGCCCAGTACTGCTGCACCAAAAAAACAGGCCATTGAGGATTACTGCATTAATAAGTGGTAATCCCCTTATGGCTGACAGCAAAAAAGGAAGTGATGCTTGTTTGCACTCCTTGTTTCGGAAAAATATGCATTGTAAAAAATACACTTCCGCATATGCGTGCTGCACCGCTGCCACTATCATTTTTAACAATTCTGCGTCACCATAGACTTACATGACAGCTCGACGCATAACCGTGCGGTAACGTAGGTCTAACTGAGCGATGGATGTGGTGAAAACGTCACTTCCGTTCCGTCGCATTGCGCCATACTGCGGCAGTATGAAAGTCCCCATATACTTTCATTGCTCTGTGGTGGGGTGCAGTAAAATTACCACACCACTCCCCCACTCAGTGTGAAAAAGCCCGCAGACAACAGAATAAGCAAGTCTTATGAGAGAATAAATTGAATGTGTAGTACAGATAGTACAGATAACAAATAGAACGTTAGTAGCAAAGAAAACCGCATCATGTTGTTTTCCAGTACAAAAAAGAGATTCTCTGAGCTGTTCAACCACCTTGGTCAAACTCAGCCCTGTTCTCTGAATAGCTTAAACAGCCAAGAAACAGTGAGAAACAGTTTGAGATAAGGTTTTACTGCAGGAAAGTTCGAAGGGTTAGAAGCTCTGCTATGTTATACAGCTTAAACTACAGTGTGATTTATAAACTGCAAATATGACAGAATGATGCAATGTTATAAATAAAGCTATATAACTGAAAATATGAGACACTTTTCTTTGCTACTAATGTTTTATTAATTTTCCATACTACACATACAATTCAATGGCCTCAATTCACTAAGATCATGTCTGAGATAAGGCAAGAGAAAACTTACCTCTACACAGTGAGAGTTATCTTATCTCTTCATTCCTTAAAGCGGACCCAAACCAAACATTTTTTTAATTAAAAATATTAAGTTGCGTCACTCTGACACATACATAGATAAATAAACACTCCTTCAAACCTATGATCATTTCAGTGCATGCTTTTCACCCTTCTCTTTTCATAGCTAGGGTTATACTGGGGGCAGCCATTAGCAATTCCTCCATTGCTGGACACCATCTACTCCATCAGTTTGCCGGAAAAATGCCGGCAATTTGAAAGGAAGGGAGGGGTTCCTCCAATAAATGTAAAATATTTTATATTTGTCATCATGCAGCTGAAAAAAGGCTGCTATTTATTATTATAATTTAGAAAATAGATTTTATTTCTGAAATCTTGTATTTTTAATTTGGGTCCACTTTAACCCCCTTTCCGTTCCAATTATTGCGGCAAGGTTGCAGCGAAGCACTTTTTTATTTTTCTTAAATCATGTCCAATCCACCCCTCAGTGCTGCCTGGCACTGATTGGCCAAGCTGCACAAGGGGTCTGTGACGGGTAGCGGCGAATTGGCGGCGAGCGGCGGTGATAGTTATGCACGCAGCTAGCAAAGTGCTAGCTGCGTGCAGTAAAAAAAATGTGAAAATCGCAATCCTCCTGCGCAGGTTACCCCGAGCTCAGCTCGGGATAACCGGCAAGGAGGTTAAGTAAAGTTACCACCTCTGTAGTTAATTGACCTCCTCTGTAGTTATTTTCACACGCAGTTAATAAACAGCCTGTCTTTAACTCTGGAGTTATTTTAAGGATTGAAGAGTTAACTTAAAGACAGAAGTGTTAACTTTAGGTTTGCCTGAGGTAAAATGTTTCCTGAATACTACATGCCTCATCACCATGGTGACCACTCTAGAAACGTTATCAAAGACAGGAGATAAGCTTCGTGAATTGAGGCCATTGTGTCATAAGTTCATTTTCGCTTCAGTGTCACTTTAACCCCAAACCTTTACAGAGTTCTAACTACAATTTGGGAGAAAAACTTTGGGGGAGTGCTTGTAAAAGTGGAAAAACTTTTTGAACCTCCTGCGCGGTATGCCTGACACTGTGTTGGGCATACCACTCGCTAGCCTCAGGTGTCCCCCATGATTAATTTATTCCAATGGCTGCAAAAGCTTTAGCTAGGACTAGGCTAGCTAGTATAGGTGGACAGCACCCCCCCCCCCCCCCCCGCCCAAACCTAAATCTTTTGTAGCCATTAGATCTAATAAATTAATAAATTAACCATGGGGACTGAGGCTAGCAAAACCTCCTGCGCGGCATCATGCTCAGGAGGTTAATAAGTATGCAATGCAGTCTATAGTGGTGTTCTGTTCAGTATCCAGCAAAGCTTCATAAAATTCTACTTTTATATCATAAAACCTTTAAAGTGTATATTTTTTCTGAGAGAAAATAATCTTATCAAATCCATACATTTCAAAAATGTCACCCAGATGTATTACACTGATTTTTTTTTTTCTCCTCTCTACTAACTGCTCTGGGGCTCTGCATTTGTTCTATTTGTTCTACTGTAAGGGCTCTTTTCCACTATGAAATGCGATCGCAATCGTGTTTCAATTTCCACCATGCGATTGCGATTGAGCTACTATATTCATTATAGTCCAGCTCAATCGCATACAAAACGCGGCAGGACGACGATTGCGCTTTGACCAAAATCGCATCGCAATCGGATCGCACTAATGGAAATTGCTGCTGCAGTTTCCATTAGTTTAATGTACCTTGCGATTTGCGATCAGAAGCAAATCGCAAATCGCAGGCTAGTGGAAAAAGGCCCTAACAGTTTCCTTTCGTTGCTGACAGATGTTGAAATTATTGCTGCTGAGGATGTGTACATGACTTTAGCATACAATGTAAACTACTGTTTGTGTAATCCTTGCAGTAAACTAGAGAATGGATTGGTGAGAAGAGATGTGCAAAATGTTAGTCTGATTTTGTGCATCCCATTGACTATGCATATTGCAGGGCTCTCTGCCATGCAGCCTGCTCTGCCCTATGGAGAGGGGAAGAACATGTCTCATTGTGAAGTACCATGAGTACTCCTGTAGTGGTCAGCACAGTATTATCCAAGCTGTTAGACCTGAAAAAGAGACCTGTGATGCTAGAGGACCCTTGTACGAATGCTAGATTGTCACTCAAGACAACCGGGAAGGATCATTTATAGCAGCAAAAATGTGAGCTTTACCTTTACACGCAAACTCAAAATTTTCTATTACATGCCTGTGTGCAACGGAATATGCAAGTGAGGTTTTTCCCATGGTTCTATTTTGAAGTCCGATGTTGTGTATGCCCAGGACTAATTTTCTTTGCGAGATTAATAGCCACAAAACTCAGTGTGTGATTTGAAGAACTTGATGTTAACCTATGCCAGATTCTGAATAAGGCAATATATGAAGAGTGGCCTGTAGGAGATCTTCAAGCTTTATTTCTGGCGACCATCCTTGACTTCCCTTGTGTGGTATCCATGGGCGTATATGGTGGGTATGTTAGTGATATGTTCCTGGCCAGCCAGTGTGGTAGCCAGTTTTTGAGTAGCACCTATTGTGATAGAGTAACGGGAAAGGCGTCTATTTGAAAAAAAGGGCACCTGGTGTAGCCCATATATGCCAAATTCGGCTACAAAAAGGGTGCCTGGTGTAGCCCATTTACCAACTTCGGCTACAAAGGGTACCTGGTGTAGCCCATATATTCCAAATTCGGCTACAAAGGACGCCTGGTGTAGCCAAAAAGCTAGTTTTAGTTTATAAAAAGGATGCTGTTATAGGCAAAATTTGTTGGGCTATAAAAGGGCTTTAGATATGGCTGAGAAAAGTGATTACTATGACCTAACTAATCCCTACTCTCACGCAGAACCCTCCTCTGGTGGTGCCTAACCCCTCCCTGGTGGTGCCTAACCCCTCCCTGGTGGTGCCTAACCCCTCCCTGGTGGTGCCTAACCCCTCCCTGGTGGTGCCTAACCCCTCCCTGGTGGTGCCTAACCCCTCCCTGGTGGTGCCTAACCCCTCCCTGGTGGTGCCTAACCCCTCCCTGGTGGTGCCTAACCCCTCCCTGGTGGTGCCTAACCCCTCCCTGGTGGTGCCTAACCCCTCCCTGGTGGTGCCTAACCCCTCCCAGGTGGTGCCTAACCCTAAGACAGCACCTGGTGATTACTATGTCTATGACCGAACTTCTCCCTACACTCACACAGAACCCTTCCCTAACCCCTCCTGGTTGGGCCTAACCCTAATACCCCCCCAGGTGGTGCCTAACCCTAAGACCACCCCCACTTTTGATGCCTAATCCTAACCCCCCTGCACCCCAAAATCAAAAATCTTGCTATAAACGGGCGCCCTTTTGTAGCAGAATCAAAACCCTTGTAGCCGAATAAAAAATATGGGCTACAAAGGGGTGCCCTACTGTAGCCAAAAACCTTGTAGCCCCCCAAAAATATGGGCTACAAAGGGGCGCCCGCTTGTAGCCTATATCAAAACTCGGGTGCCCTTTTCACCACCTTGTAGCCGATATTTGCAGAAATAATATTGATGTCTATGGAGGCGCCCTTTTCATACAGGCAGCTCAGGCACCCTTTTCAACATATCCCCAGGAAAGTGCATGCTACTGCTATGAACTTCATTTAGATTCTTGGTCTCTGTATTGTACACAGATTTTAAGACTTTCTGGCTATATTATTTGGCTATTATTGATGTTTAGCTATGACCAGTTTCAATTCATAATAATATCTCAAATAACTTTCAAGACAGTTTGATATATCGCAATTTTATTTGTAATATAACTTTATACTCCACAGGAGAGTGACTAGATTGTATCTAAAGGCTGTGACATTATTTTGTTATGCAGGGCAAGCCGGAATCCACTAAGTATTTCCATGATGGCAATCTAACTACACTGGTGGGTAACCTGTTTTCAGCAGGAATGGAGACCACATCCACCACTCTGAGATGGGGCCTTCTGCTCATGATGAAGTATCCTGACATACAAAGTAAGAATTTCTGTTACATGAACCATAGACTATATATAGTCAGCTAGGGTTAAAGTGTACATAAACTGAAGCTTGGGTCAAAAATCACATACACTCACACTACTTCTTTAAGAAGTGGAAAACCTCTGGATCCTAAAGAGGCCTCCCACAGTGTCCTCCTCCGGTATCCCCAAAGATAACTGACGAGGACTTGTTGGTAATCTGATTGGGGCTGCACTTATTTTCAAGCATGAGCGCAGCTATACTGCCAAGCTACTGCCCACACGTGGCTGTGATGAAGCAGTTGAAGCACAGACGCACTCATGCTGGAAAAGAACCATAGCCACAATTAGCTGGAGGGTCATGTGCAGTGGTGGAGGACACAGCATGGGAATACTCTGGAGGATCCAGGCTTCCCTCTCCGTATGTATGTGTTTTTTGTTTTTTGTTTTTTTTACCAGAATTTTGTCTAACATTTTACTTAGTTGCATGCTAATATAGTGTAAAGGAGCTTGAGTGTTGATAAAATAAAATGTTTCTCAAAAATTTCAGTTAAAAACCCTGTAGTTCTCCTTCAACACTTTATTACTTGATCTTTGTTTCGCAGAGAAAGTACAAGATGAAATAGAAAGAGTTATCGGGACAGCCTTGCCCAAATTAGAGAACCGGAAAGAAATGCCTTACACCGATGCCGTCATTCATGAGATCCAACGCTATGGAGATATTGCACCAAATAGTGTTCCGCACGCAACGTCTCAAGATGTCACATTCAGAGGATATTTTATTCCCAAGGTGAGTGCCAAGTGTTTTGAGGATCCTTCATAAAAGGAGCCTGCAAATCCTATTTAAAAGCCATTCTAATAATCTGAACATTTGTATTTGCTTTTCTCCTGTTGGACTCAAAGTGCACAAGAGCTGTAGCCACTGGGATGCACTCAGGTGGCCACCCTGCAGTCTTAGGGAGTCTTGCCTTGAACTCCTTACTAAATAGGTACTGACCCTAGACAGGATTTGACCCCTGGTCTCCCATGTTAACCAGTACACGATCCTGCCACTTAGAGCAACAAGGACGCAAGGTTGGGAAACACTGCACTAAGGAATCGCCAGTTTTCCACCATTTCACCACAAAATCCACGCGTTATCCAAGATTTGTGTAGGAGTGTGCTCTTTCTCTTTCCATACCAACTGACGTCACTTTTTTAAAAAATTCTGTATGCTCTAAGGACTTATCGAGCACAGCACATAAAAAGGCAGAAGAACTTACTTAAACCAGAGATAACACTCAGAGTTGAAACTAGTATCCAGTGCAATTATACACATACGCAAGAAATGTTGTATGATGCTAGCACATACAACTCTTTTTCAAACACAGCGCTGCGTAATATGTTGGCACTTTATAAATACAATAAATAAACATATATGTACACTATATGTCAATTGTGTCTCTCTATTTCAGTAATGCATCGTCCACAATAATTGTTGGTCAACCGCGCAAAAAGACTCTTAAGGTGCCCATACATTAGGCGACTTGGTGGCCGATCGACCATCTGATTTTATAATCAAATCGATGAAAATTGGTGTAGCCAAAGTCAATTTCAGGCTGAAATTGGTTGTATGAATCGGTCAGGCATGCTGCAAGATGTTGGGCGGTCGGTTGTGTGCATGGCGGTAACGGCGGACAATAAAGGCACAAGCCTTCTGGTATACATCGTTATTGGTTTGCTTCACATGTTGGTTTTTGATGCAATTTTCTTCACCTGCTTTTATGTCGTTCCCAGAAAAACAAAAAAATAAAAGTACTGGAAAAATACTACATTTTGTTTCATCATGAAAAAATGTATTACATGGACCAGAAATGCTTAAAGGATATCCCGAGAGGTGCCTGGCTCTTCTACTGACCACATATGCTATTGCTCCGTTGTTATTGCCTGATGAAGCGGGATCAAACCTGCGAAACGCGTTGCATATTTGGAGTTCATAAATAAAATATATTGACTGTCTTTACTACAGTCGTTGTGTGTCTACTTGGAGGAGGTAAGTCCACCACTACCTCCTCTATTTACCAAGAATTTGGTTTTTAAGCTCATTTAGCTTCCTTTTATCCTTTTGGCGCCTCTGTTCTCCTGCATAATATTGAGTCCACCCTGGGTGGAGGGTTGAACCCCCTTTTTCTCATCTACAGAGAGCGACTTCTTATTCCTGAGTGGGGTCAGGAAAATCTCCCCACCTGCCTTTACAGTGGTTGCCTAATGGTAACCCTGGTTTGTGAGTATTAATATTTACTCTATCTAGTAACCATTTACCAGTACATATTACACTATTGGGGCTCTTGGTGTTCCTTGTTTTTAAAGGATATCCCGGATGTGACATATGACATGATATAAGCATGTACATGTACTAAGGATGAGTGTTGGTGCGGTATGCAAACTACAGCAGTGGGGTTAAATCACTTTGATCTCCGCCTCTGGCCGTGTTTAAAGGGGAGCTTCAGCCTAAACAAACATACTGGCATTAAGTTACATTAGTTATGTTCATTAGAATAGATTGGTAATATAATCTCTTACCCACCCTGTTTTAAAAGAACAGGCAAATGTTTGTGATTCATGGGGGCTGCCATCTTTGTCATGGGGGCAGCCATCTTTTTGGTTGAAAGGAGGTGACAGGGAGCATGAGACACAGTTCCAACTATCCTGTGTCCTGATTACCCCTCCCAGCTGCACACCCTAGGCTTCAAATGTCAAATTCAAAATGTAAGAAATTTTTTTTTTGCACCAAAACAGCAGAACGAGAACATCAGAAATCCCATCATGCTTTGCACAGCATAAGGGGAAAACTGCCCGGGCAGTTTTCTTCTGTGCATCTAAAAATGAGGCTTGTATAAGAGGAACAAAGTTCTGATGCTGTTAAACTGTTAAAGAAACACCAGGCCTTTTCAGTGCTGCTGAGTTGATTTATAGTCTGGAGGTTCACTTTAACCATTGATTCTTAATATGTACATTCACAAGCCTACATAGAGCTATGCTGTTCTCATTTTTTTTTTTTAACATTTTTCTCATTGTGTTACATTTTCAGGATTCTGAATGACAGTATATCTCTAGTGGGATTTCAGCAGGACTGTAGTGTAGCTCTCACTGACAACTAACTACAGGCTATAAAACTCCTGCAAGGCGGGGAGATAATTCTAGGTGAAGGGAATAAATAAAATAGATTAATAGTTGAAGGGGGGTGTAAAACATCTAAAACTGTCTTAATTCTCCTAACAAATCCTACATCTTATGCTTTTTTAGCTTGTAAGCACAAAATAAGACCATGACATTCTGGGAAAAATACTATTTAAGATTAGTGCTATAGATACAATTGTTTCTCTCATCAGTTCAGTGTAACGATCGGTGTCAGCAACCAGAGAGAGAATCTGATCCTTGGCGATCCGCAGTATCCCCAAGAATACAGATATACCCGATTATTGAGGATCTGTGGAATCGTCAATAATCAGATATGTCTAACCTCTGGACACCAGAGAGAGTGTAAGTGTTTGGTGCAACAGTAACAACTCTGAGTGAAGACCACCAGAGGAGCTGGCGGCCTAAGACTCCTGAGGAATTCACCCCTGACTGTGGGTGATATTCCTGTAGCCTGTGGACCCCTGAGCGAAGGACCGAGGCTGGGGTTGCAGGAAGCTCTGCTGCTGATATAAGGTCTTGCCCTGAACTGAGCTAACGTAAAACAGTAGTAGCACAATCCTAGTCTTGGGTGTGAGGTCCGTAGTCACAACACCCTGGAACTAGCCCGGAGCACAACATAAATGATAACACAATTCCCTAGTCTTGGGTGTGAGTTCCGTGACCAACACCCTGGAACTAGTCTGGAGTATAACACAAATGATGATACAATTCCCTAGTCTTGGGTGTGAGTTCCGTGATCATCAACACCCTGGAACTAGTCTGGAGTATAACATAAATAATACAATTCCCTAGTCTTGGGTGTGCGTTCCGTGATCATCAACACCCTGGAACTAGTCTGGAATATGACACAGACAATACAGTTCCCTAATATTGGGTGTGAGGGCCTTGATCTCAACACCCTGGAACTGGTCTAACAAATAATACAATTCAATTAGTACTTTAAGCTATCAACAGAAACTGGCTAAGTGTGAATTCCCAGGTCCGCCTAGTTCAAACACACTGTAAGGATCTGACTATGGTCTGAGTGCCTTCACGTAAGTGTTAGCAGTGGCAGACAACCAGCAACTGAGAAGCAGCAGAATATATAGTTGCTGGACTCTGCCGCCCCGCCCGAGCCATTCAGCCAATCATGAGTCCTGCAGGAATCAGCTGATCTTCCTGATCAGCTGACACTTCCCCTGCTGGTATAAAGGTCCTGAGTTCAGGCCCGCGTGTGCGTAGCTCTCCATCTGCCTATGTGCACTAACAGACCCAGCCACACCAAGCGCACGCTGCTGCATGCAAACCGTTGGACGCGTAAACAGCCGCTTTGCTGTCAGGACATGCGGCGGCTTTTCCGCATTCCACCACACTACCAGACGCGTGTCTATGCGTGCAAACCGCCGCGTTGGACGCGGAGTCAGCCGCCTTGCTCTTGGCACATGCGGCGGCTTTTCCGCGTTTTCTCACATTCAGGTTTGTTTTAAAAGAGGTTTTACATATTTTTTTTAAGCACGGCTGGCTACAAAGCATTTAAAACCTTTTGCAGCTGTATCACCAGCTTAAAGGAAATCTGAAGTGATAAATAATGAATTGTATGTGTAGTACACTGTAGACACAGTGTCACTTTAAAACTGTAAGCTTGATGCTCTAGTGTATAAAGGATAATGGCAATATTTTTTTCCTGCAGGGCACTGTTGTCATCCCAGTACTTTCCTATTCACTGAGAGATAAAGCCTACTTTGAAAAACCTTATCAGTTTTACCCGGAACATTTTCTGGATGCTAAAGGAAATTTCAAGAAGAATGATAGTTTCATCCCATTCTCTATTGGTAATTGTTTTTTAACACTTATATTGAATAACTTGATTTTTATTGAATTTTGCCTTTTTTTTTTTTTTTTTACAATGTGTAACAAACAAACCGTGTAACAAACAATGGCCCTTATGCAGTTAACTGTTTCTCCCGAGTTATGTCCTAGGTGATAATTTTTCAGGACTCTGAATGACCGTATATCTCTAGTGGGATTTCAGCAGGACTGTAGTGTAGCTCTCACTGACAACTAACTAGAGGCTATAAAACTCCTGCATGGCAGGGAGATAATTCTGGGTGAAGGGAATAAATAAAATAGATTAATAGTTGAAGAAGGGGGTTGTAAAACTGTCTCTTTTTGGGACCGGTTATCCTTGCCAGGATATAGAGGATTTCAATTAGCGCAGCGCACGGACCTGCCAATCTGCCATCGCTGACAGCAGTGCTCCCTAAGGCGGTCAGCGAATGATTTCATTGGCTCCTGACCCTGTGAACTCTTGGCTCACAGTCCGAGGAAATTGGCTCCTGACTGGCTCATGGAGCTTTGATGTCATAGCGATGGCAAAGCGAGTAGGCTTCAGTGACGGCTGAGCGGCGTGAATGGAGAGAGTGATGTGCCAGTGTGGCGTAATATCGGTAAGCCCCATTTTTGGTAACAGACAGCTGGTATAGAAGTGGTTAACATGCATTTTATGGCAAAATGGGAAATATCACCTAGGAGAGAACTCGGGATAAAAAGTCAATTGCATATGGGCCTGCACTTTATAGCGGCCAACAGATCTCTCTCCAATCAGAGAGAGATCTGTCTCTTGGTTTATCTGCTGATACATCATCTGATGTATGGGCACCTTATGCATTTAGCAATAAAAGGGAGTCAAAGTGGCCATACATCAGGCGACTTGGTGGCCGCTTGACTATCCAATTCAATTATTATAATCAAATCGGATGAAAATCTGTGCTGCTAAGTGCATGCCCAATCAATGATGTGATCAATTTCAGGCAGAGATTGGTTGCATGAGTCGGTCAGATATGCTGCAAAATATAGAGCCATCTTGCTCAATCTGGTGTGTGGCGGTAATGGCGTGCAATATCGGGATGAGGGATGACCGCAAAAAAACGTCGCTGTCCCCCCTAATGTTCACTGTGCCCCCCAGAGCCCAGTGCTTTTACATTACCTGTCCATGTCCACTGCGGGCTCCGAGTGCAGTACTTGGTCCATACTAAACCCACTTGCTGCTGGAGTAACAAGGGTGCACATGTAACGTCACACGCGTCCACGTGTATGCCCGCAACTATATCGGGTGCATGCATGTGTGGGTTTCCTCTGGGCACTCCGGTTGCCTCCCACATCCCAAAAACATACAGATAAGTTAATTGGCTTCACCATAAAATTGGCCCTAGACTACGATACATGCAATACATGATACATACCGAGACATATGACTATGGTCAGCGCTGCGTAATATGTTGGCGCTTTATAAATACAATAAATAAATAAATAAATGGTAGGGACTACATTGTGAGCCCCTCTGATGGACAGTTAGTGACAAGACAATACATACTCTGTACAGGGCTGTGTGATATGTCAGTGCTATATAAATACTTAAGTAAATAAATAAGTGGTTATCAAAAATATTTATTTTTTTAGTTTTGTTAAAAAAAAAAAATTCACATGAAGCCCTTGATAAATGTAATATTTCTCCTGAGTTGGCTTGTCTACAAAATACCTTTCTTGTACCTAGTATGTGAAAATGTACGAAAAGTAATATCAAATGCCAAGTTAATTTGAGGCAACAATATTGAGTATATTTTTGCTAATTGTGGGCTGAAGAATGAAGGAGCCTGTCCTGTAGTGGGCAATACAAACAGTCGAATTCTGGTTCACAGAGGTAAGAGTATGTAGTCATACCTGTGATGAAGTCTCTTAGAGGTATGGATTAACGATCTATTTAGCACTTGGACAACGCGTTTCGCGACCGCACAGTCGCTTCCTCAGGTCAAGTTATTGTGCTATTGTTAGGGAATGAGACTTCTGGGCGCCTCTGTGAACCCGAATTATCTTATCATGGTATTGCAAAACCAAAGGGTGCCTCCAACTGTTTGTATTGCCTAATATCTAGACCCTACGTGCTATGGTGGTGTTCCTGTCTGCGTATAGCTCACCCTTTTTTCTCAGGAGCAGCGACTTACAAGGCCGAGTGGAGACGGTACTTCTCCACATGCGCTGATAGTGGTTGCTGTCACAAGCAGCCCACCCTTGTGAGTATAACTTTTTCGACATTCGTCCAAATACCGTAACTTTGTTACGCGATATTGGGCTCCCGGTGTGCCTGTGTTTTTTGTATTCACCAGTCCGACTATCCTGTAGTGGTAAGAGCCAGGCCTGCTGAGACATGGAGCGGAGGAGGTGCAGAGCAGAGACTGAAAGGGAGCAACTGTGACCTTTTCTGCTATACTAGCTCACTGCTGTGCCAGTTCATCTTCCCTCTGCTGTGGCTCCTCTCCCCACTTCCCGCACCTGACTTTGTTCTGTCCCTCTTTGCGTACTGAGCCCCTGCTGAAAGATGACAGCTCACAACTTCCGGTCTGCATCTTCTCCGCTCTGTCTCAGCTGGCACAGCTCTTACCACTACAGGATATGCATATTTGGGACTTGACCGGCTTGGGGCTGCCATTTCCCATTGTGCCCAGTGACCAGCAGAAAGTCAAAAAATGTAACTTTATCCGATATTGTTTGCACATCGGCTGCATCAGCTGACCACTTCTCACATTGGCTGGCCAGATCCTGAAGTGGCCAGACTTCAGTTTCTGTCTGTAACATTTATATATGTCTGTGTACAGAGGGGCTGCAGCACACAACAGGAAACCAGTGACAGGGGCTCTTGGTTACGCTTTAATGCTCTTAAGCTCACCAACTGCGCCAAAGTGTCCCCGATCTGGTTAGTCCTACTCTACCATCCAAAATGCCAGTTTTTATAAGCAGTCTAGTGGGAACTAATCCAAAACCCCAAAAGTCAACTAGATGGGGAAAAAGAAAATTAAAAACACCTCACCCTTCACTAGCTACCAAATGAACTCTCTGAACATGTGCAATGCACTCATTTATATACTTAACTGTGCTAGAAGTGGGTGTGGTCTTGCAGGCTCACAGGGGAAAGTTATAAATAAATTACCAAGGGGTGAGCAGCACAAACTACATTTTTTTTTTTTTATATGCAATTCTATGCAAAGCATGCACGCAGAGCTGGAGGTCCCCAGACTCCATAAGAAATATATAAGTACAGAGGGGCTGCAGCACACAACAGGAAAACAGTGACAGGGGCTCTTGGTTATATATCTCTATCTCTATCTCTAATCTCTAATCTCTAATCTCTAATCTCTATCTCTAATCTCTAATCTCTAATCTCTAATCTCTATCTCTAATCTCTATCTCTAATCTCTATCTCTAATCTCTATCTCTAATCTCTATCTCTAATCTCTATTTCATAAGGCAAAGTAAAACAAATGGTTGCAAATTTAAGCCAAAGAATCACAATTACGATTTGATTTTTTGTATTTTTCTTTCTAGGCAAGAGAAGTTGTGCTGGAGAAACTCTGGCCAAAATGGAATTGTTCCTCTTCTTCACAACATTGCTGCAAAACTTCACCTTCCAGGCCCCTCCCAGTGCTGTGCTGGACCTCACCCCATCTCTGGGGGCTACCAACTCCCCATTACCCCATGAAATCTGTGCAATACCTCGAGGCTAATGCGTGATTCAAGTTTTGAAGTCCTACTAGAGCTAAAAAATAATAATAAAAAAAAAAAACTCGTAGAAGTGCCAGTGCTGCTTCGTTTAGTATCAACCTGTGAATTGCTGCTTTAAGCACACAGAATTCGATTTGAAAAATAACCCCTCTGCAAACAAACATCTGCTGCCACCGATGTAAGTCCCTTTTTCCTACTACTGCATAAAGGACTTTTTCATGTGCTTCTCCTTTCCTTTGGAATGCTCTTCGACAATCATTATGCCGACCCTTGAATTCATATACCTCAGCCCATTCATTGTATTCACTTTCTGAGTCCGCTATGTCACATTCTCTGTTTGACGCAATGTTGTTTTTTTTTTTTTTTTCAAACACGGTTTAGCAATAGAGATGTTCACTGAATTGTTTATTTCTCTGACTCCACAAATTGCCCATCTTGATTGCCCCCATTCCAAGCTGTATTAAAGTTGGGAAAAAATGGCATCTCATTCACAATATCTAATCAACAGCTCCAACTCTTTAGACCAGGGATGTCAAGCTCCAATCCTTGAGGACTGAGGTCCTGACACATTTTTGGTACAGCTCAAATTAAGTGATGGGTGTAAATCAGGACAAGTATGGGTCATCGAGCAGAACACATTTCTCTATTTCCTAGTCCATCCTAAACACTGGCATGGATATGACCTCGAGGGCTGGAGTTCGACATCCCTGCTTTAGACTGTAAAGTCACATGAACAATTATATTTTGGTATTGCTGTATACAGTTCAGTATTTGGTTTAATAGTAATTTTTACTAGGTATTCTGATTGCCTTCGTATTAACGTTGTCTGTATTATGTAAACTGTAAATGTATATAGTGTAAAATATGTGTATTTCACATTAAAAAATCACTTCCTACCAGAGGATGTGAAAATAAGTCATTGCTCCCTTTTCTCTGCAAAATCCTAGCTAACACTGTTTATTCATCTCTGCGCTGATAAAAAGGCTACGGAGCTGAAAATGAATGACAGTAAACCCCCTCCTCCTCCTATTGAATTCAAGGGCAGGACTAGAGGGTAAACATGTGTAAAATAAATATTGCAGGAGAAGAGAGGCAGCAGTGAATAAAGTATAGAGTCTGTAGCTGATACATGGAGAACATAAATTAACTGTTTTAATAAAAAGGAGAGATAAAAAAAATAAAATGTATGGATTTATTGTACAATAGAACTCTGTGCATTAATGTTATAATGGATGAAAATAGATGCATGACATATTTTTCATTATTTTCCCTTCAAAATACATAGAAAATAAGGTAATTACTAAAAAAACAATTACCCACAAAAAGCCTGATTTGTCCTAGAAAAAACATAAAAAAAATATATAGATCATTGAGGTGTGATAGGTAGTGATAAAGGTATTGCCAAAGTAATCTGAACTGTGCTCAACTGTGATAACAGTAGTGACGTAGCACAGCATTATTAAGGATCATCATAAAATACACATTATGATAATTTTCTGCCAACATCAAACCCCCCAAAAATGTTGTTTTGTACAATTCCTTTAATGATTCACTGTAAGTAGTTTTTTTTTTTTGTAAGCTTTCAAAACATAGTTTCTTCCTCAGGCACCATATAGCACTGGATCATAAATGTGCCATAATAGGCCGTAAAATGGTTTGATCCATTTCTATTGTATATCATGCCTGAAGAAGAAACTTTGTTACAAAAGCTTGCAAGAAAACTATTAACAGTTAGCCATTTAAAGCGGACCCAAACAAACAGTTTTTTTAAATTAAAAATATTTTGTTGCACCACTCTGACACATACAAAGATAAATAAACACTCCTTCAAACCTATGAGCATTTCAGTGCATGCTTTTCACCCTTCTTTGTTCATAACTAGGGTTTTACAGGGGGCAGCCATTAGCAATTCCTCCATTGCCAGACACCACCTACTCCACCAGTCTGCCGGATTCTGTCCCAGCAATATGAAAGGAAGGGAGGGGTTTCTCCAATAAATGTAAAATATTTTATATTTGTCATCATGCAGCCAGGGCCGGCCCGCTCATGAGGCGGGGTGAAACTTTTGCCTCAGGCGGCAAATTTCTAGGGGCGGCATCCGCCCGTCGGAGGGTGCGGGGAGCCGGCCGCCCAGCTGGAGGGGTAGCGGGCAGGACGGAGGTATTGGGCCTAGCGGCGGGGAGGGGGGTCGGACCCCCCCCCCCTCCCTCGCCTGGGTCCCCGTCCTCCGCTCCCCTCCAGCCTTAAATACATCAGAACTAGCGCAACTCGTAAGAGGCAGTGGGCGGGGAGGACTCACCTCTTCCTCGCTCGATCCAGCGTGCGCTCCACTGACGTCACTTCCTGCATGCCGCCCACTGTATTGTAAATGGACGGTGCTGCAGGAAGGGACGTCAGTGGAGCGCACGCTGGATCGAGCGAGGAAGAGGTGAGTCCTCCCCGCCCACTGCCTCTTACGAGTTGCGCTAGTTCTGATGTATTTAGGGCTGGAGGGGAGCGGAGGACGGCTAGAGCAATAATTTTTTTTAAAAATTTGCCTCAGGCGGCAAAAAGTCTAGGGCCTGCCCTGCATGATGCAGCTGAAAAAATGCTGCTTTTATTATAATTTAGAAAATAGATTTTATTTCTGAAATCTTGTATTTTTAATTTGGGTCCACTTTAACCTTTTCAGGACTGTGTGCATTAGATTCTACGCCGCACTTGTGGCTGTTCTAGCCTGATGCGGCGTAGAATCTACGCCGGTCCGCAATTTCTGCTCCCGACGCGACCGTGCGCACCCGGAGGGGGAGATTAAGCTGTCATATGACAGCCGACATCTCCCCCGAGTGATCACTACGATCACCGTTGGATCGTAGTGATCAGTTTGACAGCTGCGGCAGCAGGGGGGAAAAGAGGATCCACTTACCTCCCTGCCGTTCCCCTGCGACGATCGGCACCCCCCTCCGCTTCGGCCGGCATCTCCGCTCCATCTGACGTCAGCGCCGGGTCCCGGCTTGATGACGTCATCAAGCCGCAACCCGGAACTTATCGTCAGACAGAACGTAGATGCCGGCCGGAGAAGAGGGTCCCATGCGGCTCATCGCTGGAGCCTGGAAGGTGAGTGAAGGCTGCTGGCAGAAGGGGCGGGGGGGGCACAGGCCACCATGGGGGGACACCAATCCAGCCAGCCACACACGGGATCCGGCCGCCTGACCCCCCCAAACGCGCGCACCCCCCTCTCCCGCAAAAAACGTTGGTCCTTAAGGGGGGGTAGGCGGCCGGTCCAGAAAAGGTTAAGGTATTACTTAAATCAAACTTTTTTTTTTGCTTGATGTTGGCATAATATCTTCATGACATACCTCACATGCTGCCAGTCCACATCTAAGGGAAAACCTTCACTTTTCTGAATCGTACATCAGCGGGAATGGACACCAGTGGGAATGGACACACAAACAGGTCCTGTGTTAAGTATAGGAACTGTTTACATCACTTTAACAGATCCGTTCTTTCCAGTCCTCTACCGCAACACAAAGTCCTGACCTGTGCAATTTTTTACAGAAGCCGATAAAGAGCACCGACAAAGCGGATGCCAATGGAATCAGTGGGAGGCTATGAAAACGGACAATGTCTGTTCTCCCATACAAAACCTTCAAATAGGAACACTTGATCTCCAGTGATGGTTCAAAAGTTACACATAACTTTATGTCCATAACTAGAACCAAATGTGGTTCACTTGAGGACAAACAACTCAGAACACCCAGTTGGAAAGACAATATGTTGTGACACCAGAGGCGTCTCTAGCCATTTTGTTACTACAGGTGAGAAAACCTGTACGCCCCCCCCCCCCCCCCCCCGTGTGGTGCCCCCTGATAAAAATAATCGTAACGCAGCAATGTTTCACTGTAAAATAATTGTATTGCGGCAATCTTTCACCCGATAATTATCATAACGCAGCAATGATTCACCATAAAAAAATTATAACCCAGCAATGATTTACCATAAAATAATCGTAATGTGGGCAGCATTCACCAGAAAATAATTGTATGTGGCCAGTGTTCACCAGAAAATAAACGTAATGTGGCCAGTGTTCACCAGAATATAATCCTAATGCGGGCAGCGTTTCACTAAAAATGTATAACGACCTGTAAAAAGAAAAGCATTTACTCATCTGCAGAAGACTCTTCTCCCTGGGCGCAGCCTCCCCCGGAGATCTTCTTGCAGCCAGCCTCCGAAAGTCCAGCGCGGCACAGCAGGGCTACAGGAAGATGGCACCCGAAGCCCTGTACTGGAGACACAAATAGTCTCCAGTACAGGGCTTCGGGCACCATCTTCCCATAGCCCTGCTCTGTCTGCCGGAAGACTATGCAGGCTGGAGCAGTGAGCTGCAGGGATAAACTGGTGCGGCGTCTAATAGACGCCACGGCCAGTTCACCACAGGGGTTGCACAGTCTGGCGAGGGAAGGCGGGCACTGCTTCTGCCTACAGTTGATTGCATGGTGGTGCCAGCAGTGACAGTGGAATGGGTGGCAGGTAGTGGCAGCAGCAGACCAGACGCACAATTAAAGGTTTAGTGATTTGTGTGGACATAAAACGGACCACAGTGTATCCTGGATGAACACAATGTGAATGCAATTTTCTGCGTCCGTTTGTGTGGCCCGAGCTTTACTCTACAACAGGGGTGTCGAACTCAAATACAAAGTGGGCCGACATTGAACACTGGGACCTAGTCGCGGGCCAACCTCAATGTCTAGTGGCTGCCTTATAAAGTTCCCTGGTGTCCAATTACTCCCCTCCAACTCCTATACAGTTCCCTGGTGTCTAGTGGTTCTCCTCCCTCCCCTATACTTTTATTTGGTGTATAGTGGTCCTCCCTCCCATACACAGATCCTTGATGTCTAATGGCCCCTCCCCTCCCCTATACAGTTCTCTAGTGTTTAGTGCTTTCCCCTACCCTCCCCCATATGGCTTCCCTGATATTCTAGGGCTTCAGTATAGCTTCCCTAGTGGTCTAGAGTGGGCCAAACATAATGCAAAGTGGGAAAATTTAATGGCTCTGAGGGCCAGATTTGGCCCGCGGGCCAGAGTGACATGTATGCTCTACAATGATAATGTTACTGCATGTAAGTGTAGCGATCGGTGTAACACAGAGAATCTGATTACCGGTGATCTGCAGTATCACCGAGAATACAGATATATACCCGATTATAGATGATCTGCAGTATCACCGATAATCAGATATATCACTAACCTCTGGACACCTGAGTAATAACTGAGTGTTTGGTGCAACAGTAATACTTTGAGGAACGCACCCGTACAGGGGGTGCAAGGCAGTAGGAGATACTGCCTGAAGAACAGATTCCTTCCAAAGGCCTGTGACTCCCTGAGGGGCGGAGCCAGGCTGAGAGTGGGAAGGACCAGAGAGTGAGTGACACCAATGGTGAAGTGTCACTGACAGGTCTGTGAACTATCTCCCAACAGGGGAAAGAGTTCTCGAGGTCGGACAGGCCAGGTGGGCAACAGACAGACAGATCAGGTACAAAGACAGGAGACAGAATCGGAATCCAAGGACTAGCAAGGTTTGGCAACAGAGTATCAGATATAGAAAAGTACCAAATCAGAGATCAAGAGAGTGGTCAGGGAAGCAGGAAGTCATAACCGATAATAACAATGCCTATACTTTAGGTGTGAGCTCCGTGATCATCAACACCCGGGAACTAGTCTGATATATAACAGAGATGGAGTACAGTTCTCTAGTCTTGGGTGTGAGTTCCTTTATCATCAACACCCTGGAACTAGTCTGAAGTATAACAGAGAATATCAACACAGATAGCAAAAGGTCTGAGTATTTCCACGTAGTGATCGCAACGGCAGACACCAGAGAAATGACCAGCCTCCAGTATATATACCCTAGCACTCTCCAGCGCCTCCCCTAAATGCTGGACCAATGGGAAGTGGTAAAATTGTCAGCTGACCGGCCTGGTCAGCTGACACCTCTCTGGCTGTCATAAAAACTCTGCCCTTCAACGCGCGCGCGCGCGTCCTTCTGAACCTGTGTGGACTATCAGTCCCAGCCACACCAGATGTGTCCTGCAATGTATCCGCTGTGCAGGACGCGGAACCGGCCGCACCGCTATCCGAGCACGCGGCGGTTTCTCCGCGTTCCGCCATGCGGACAGATGTAGGGCCATGTGTGCAAACCGCCGCGTCGGACGTGGAATCCGCCATGTTGAATGCGGAATCAGCCGCCTTCCCTTGATTACTCGCGGCGGCTTTTCCGCGTTTTCTCACAGTAAGCAATAGTTTTACAGAGTCTCATCAACACTGCTTTATTTGTGTCTGCTAATAGTTTCATAGTGAAATCGGAAAAAAAGTTAATAAAATAAAAACATTACAGAAAAATAAACATGAATGCATTTGAAATATAGATTATTCTGAGAATAGCCAAGTGTTTTTTTTTTTTACATTTTTATATACCCTAAGCTTTATTGACTTAAAAATGCCCTTTTAGATATAGATCTTTTCTATCCTGATAATTTTCTAGAGAAGGCTTTTGACCCTATCCAATCACAAATGAGCATCAGAAAGCCTCCTCCCACCTCACCCACCCAGGCATCTGAGGGAGCTGTTAAAGGACCACTATCACCAATAATTATAACAATTTAAATACATGTGTATGCATATAAAATGTACATTTTCCACAATAAAATGCACTGTAATTTGTTTTCCTATGCCGTTGTCACTTACAATAGGCTGTAAACATCTCACAGGCTGTGGTGTAGTCCATCTCTTCATGGGGGATTCTCAGGGTTTTTATTTATTTTCAAAACTCTTACTGAATGGTCATTGCTCAGCCTAACTGCCAAAATAGAGTGCAAGTGAGTAGGCATGCTGGCCAATGTCTGTATAGATCCTTTCCAGAGACTGCATTTGGAAAGCATAAAGAACATACTCAGAATCCCCCCAGGAGGCAATGGACTAGCCCAAAACCTGTCAGATCTGTCATATCATATTTTTACTGCAAGTGAGAGAAGGCAGTGCATCCTAAAACCAGGCCGCATCTGAAATGACTACCAACAGAGGTGTGCAAAGCCCCCTGGAGGCAAATACACACCTTTCATTCAAAACCGATGCTAAACTATGCACTAGAGCCCTAATCTTTATAAAATTGTGTGTGTGCATGTGCCGCGATCACTCAAATGCCTTGACTGATTTGAACGAAACTTGGTATGCAGATTCCTTACTACCTGGAATGATATGTTCTGAGGGTCTTGGGGGGGCCCCCCTGCTCACCTGGGCGGAGCTACAAACAGAAAATCATATTTCACCCATTCATGTCAATGGAAAAATGTAAAAGGCTGCCATTCTCACAGTAATCAAGCCAGAGTCCCCACACTTGGCACAGTTGGCCACTTGGTGACTGAGGTTACAAATCCAGGAAAAGTGGGCGGAGCATAAAACAGCCAATCAAATGTCAGCCATTCATTTTAAATGGGAAAATGTAAACTGCAGCCATTCTTACACTGTTAATCGCAGGGTCCCCATACTTGACACACTTGGGCTCTGGGTGAATGAGAATAAGATTCAGGAAAGTGGGTGGAGCTTACAACAGCCAATCAAAATTCACCTATTGATTTTCAAGGGGAATATTGAAACTTCTGTCATTATTGCACTGTTAATGGCAGAGGCTTCAAACTTGCTACAGTCTGTCATTGGGTTCAAATTCACTAAAGGGGTGGGGCCACAAACAGCCAATCAGATTTATTTGGTGGATAAACTGCTTCCATTCACACATTTTTTTTTTTTTTTAACAGTCGATTTCACACGGTTTTGATGCCAAGAACCCAAAAGCTCACAAACTTGGTCATTGAGTGACTGTGTGTCAAGGTTACAAAAAGTGGGCAGAGCCAAAAACAAATTGCATTTGTGGTGTTCCTATACTGCCCTGGCATTTTAGGGGACCTAAACCGTGAGGAGCAGTGGCGTAGCTACAAACCTCTGGGCCCCGATGCGGAATCTGGATGTGGGCCCCCCCGGCAACAACAGCCCCCCCCTCCCCCGACAACACCCGACGGATGCACACACATATCAAAATCCCTATAGCCAGCTATAGGTACCCCCAGTATAGGTAGTCAGGCATAGGTAAGCCAGTATAGTTGCCCCCGGTATAGGTTAGATAGGCAGGCGCCGCCGGTATAAGTTAGATAGATAGGTGCCCCCAGTACAGGTTAGCTAGGTGGGTGCCTCTAATATAGGTAGCCAGAATAGTTGCCCCCAGCGTAGGTTAGATAGGTAGGTGCCCCCAGTATAGGTTAGTTAGGTAGGTGCCTCCAATATAGGTAGCCAGTTTAGTTGCCACCTGTATAGGCTAGCTAGGTGCCCCCAATACAGGTTAGATAAGTAAGTGCCCCCAGTATAGGTTAGATAGGTAGGTGCCCCCAGTATAAATTAGATTAGGTCGGTGCCCCCTAGTATAGGTTAGATTAGGTAGCTGCCCCCCAGTATAGGTTAGATTAGGTAGCTGCCCCCCAGGATAGATTAGGTAGCTGCCCCCAGGATAGATTAGGTAGGTGCCCCCCAGTATAGGTTAGATGAGGTAGCTGCCCCCCAGGATAGATTAGGTAGCTTCCCCCCAGGATAGATTAGGTAGCTGCCCCCCAGGATAGATTAGGTAGCTGCCCCCCAGGATAGATTAGATAGCTGCCCCCCAGGATTAGGTTAGAATAGGTAGGTGCCCCCCAGGATAGATTAGGTAGCTGCCCCCCAGGATTAGGTTAGATTAGGTAGCTGCCCCCCAGGATAGATTAGGTAGCTGCCCCCCAGGATTAGGTTAGATTAGGTAGCTGCCCCCCAGGATAGATTAGGTAGCTGCCCCCAGGATAGATTAGGTAGGTGCCTCCCAGTATAGGTTAGATTAGGTAGCTGCCCCCCAGAATAGATTAGGTAGCTGCCCCCCAGGATAGATTAGGTAGGTGCCCCCCAGTATAGGTTAGATTAGGTAGCTGCCCCCCAGGATTAGGTTAGATTAGGTAGGTGCCCCCCAGGATAGATTAGGTAGCTGCCCCCAGGATAGATTAGGTAGGTGCCCCCCAGTATAGGTTAGATTAGGTAGCTGCCCCCCAGGATTAGGTTAGATTAGGTAGGTGCCCCCCAGGATAGATTAGGTAGCTGCCCCCAGGATAGATTAGGTAGGTGCCCCCAAGTATAGGTTAGATTAGGTAGCTGCCCCCCAGGATTAGGTTAGATTAGGTAGGTGCCCCCCAGGATAGATTAGGTAGCTGCCCCCAGGATAGATTAGGTAGCTGCCCCCCAGGATAGATTAGGTAGCTGCCTGTCCCCATAATGGAGGGGGGGGGGCCGCAGCCGCGGGGAGGGCAGCCCGACCTCTCCCTCCCTTCCTCTCCCCGGGCCCCCCCTCAGATGCAGAGTAAGCGGCTAACGGAAGCGCTATAGGCAGAACTCACCTCCGTCCCTGGTTCCAATCGCCGCTGATCTCCTCTCTGGCTGGCTCTGCATAGATGCTTACACACGCAGCTTCCTGTTTAGCCGGAAGCTGCGTGTGTAACAACATCTATGCAGAGCCAGCCAGAGAGGAGATCAGCGGCGAGTGGAACGCAGGGAGGTGAGTTCTGCCTATAGCGCTTCCGTTAGCCGCTTACTCTGCATCTGAGGGGGGGGCCCGGGGAGAGGAAGGGAGGAAGAGGTCGGGCTGCCCTCCCCGCGGCTGCGGCTCCCTCCTACCAGCGCGAACGGGCGCATGGCCCTCCAAACGGAGATGGGCCCCCCGGGCCCCTCCCCCGCCTCCTCAGGAGCCGGGCCCGGTCGCCAAGGCGACCGCTGCGACCACGGGCCCTACGCCCTTGGTGAGGAGTAGTCTTGAAACCAAATGTCTCAAAATGACCTGTGAAATCCTAAAGGTATTCATTGGACTTTGGGCCCCTTAGGGCCCATTCACACTTATAATCGCAGAACTTTTGCGGGAGTGATTTTCCCACGATTAGCGCGGAAAAATCACTGGACACTGTGGCGGTTTTGGAGCGATCGCGATTAGCGTGCTTTGCACGCTAATCACGATCGCTAATTGTGGAACGCTCGTCGCCAGCAAACCGTTGCATGCAGCGCGGTTGCGGTTATCTCTAACCGCAACCGCGGCAATGAGAACACTGACACTCGCTACATTGTGTAGCGGATTTTGCAGAACCGCTAGCAGTTTGCCGTGAGCTGGAATCGCGCGATTCCCGCTCAGGTGAGAACGGGTCCTTAGCGCAGTTAGGGTGCAAAAAAGTACCACACATGTGGTATTGCCGTACTCAGGAGAAGTAGTATAATGTGTTTTGTGGTGTATTTTTACACATACCCATGCTGGGTGGGAGAAATGTCTCTGTAAATGACAATGTTTAGATTTTTTTTTTTTTTTTTACACACAAATCTAAACATTGTCATTTACAGAGACATTTCTCCCACCCAGCATGGGTATGTGTAAAAATACACCCCAAAACACATTATACTAATTCTCCTGAGTACGGCAATACCACGTGTGGCACTTTTTTGCAGCCTAACTGCGCTAAGGGGCCCAAAGTCCAATGAGCAACTTTAGGCTTTACAGGGGTGCTTACAATTAGGCACCCCCCAAAATGCCAGGGCAGTAAACACACCCCACTAATGACACCATTTTGGAAAGTAGACACTTCAAGGTATTCAGAGAGGAGCATGGTGAGTCCATGGCAGATTTCATTTTTTTTTTTTTAGCAGAAATGGAATTTTTTTTTTTAATTTTTTTTTTTTTTGTCACAAAGTGTTATTTTCCACTAACTTGTGACAAAAAAATAAAATCTTCTATGAACTCACCATGCCTCTCAGTGAATACTTTGGGTTGTCTTTTTTCCAAAATGGGGTCATTTGGGGGGTATTTATACTATCCTGGAATTTTAGCCCCTCATGAAACCTGACAGGTGCTCAAAAAAGTCAGAGATGCCTCAAAATGGGAAAATTCACTTTTTGCACCATAGTTTGTAAACGCTATAACTTTTACCCAAACCAATAAATATACACTGAAGGGGCGAAAAGACTGTGGTCCTTATGTGGTTAAGGGCAGAAATCACTTTCAATGTTAAATTGCAGGCCTAAACTACTGCATGTGTATATGTTACGGCCAGAACCCGAAGTGTGGCCACATTGGGTTCTGGCCGGCCAATGTGCGAAGTGGCCGCAGCGCAGCGGCCAATGTTAGAAATGTAATGATTACAATAAGTTCAATGTATTTTTTTGGCCGTCTCGCTGCGGCTAATGTATTACAACTTGGTTAATTTAATGAAATGAAGCCGGCGGCAATGTAATAGATAAAGCCGCCGGCTTTCGCACTGCCTCCTCTCCTCCTCCTCACACCCTCCCCCCCCTTCTCTCCACTCCCTGCCTCCTTTACAATACGGAGAAGCTGGGGACATGCATGTCCCCCAGAGTCGTTTGTCGCGGCCGTTCCTGCAGAGCGGGTGCTGGCAGAAGCAATGTCTGCAGCCTCCCCGCTCTGCTTCCCCTGCCGCGACGAATGGCTCTCTGGGACACGCATGTCCCCGGCTGCTCCGTATTGTATAGGAGGCAGGGAGAGGATAGGGGGGGGGGGGGGGGGGGAGGAGGAGTGGAGGCAGTGTGAAAGCCGCCGGCTATATTTAATTAAATTAACCAACTTCTAATATATTTGGCCGCAGCGAGACGGCCGTAAAATACATTGAACTTATTGTAATCATTACATTTCTAACATTGGCCGCTGCGCTGCGGCCACTTCGCACATTGGCCGGCCAGAACGCGAAGTGGCCACACTTCGGGTTCTGGCTGTGTCATATACAGTACATCAATCAGGTAGTGTGATTCTTCCTCCCTCTCGCTCTCTCATTTTGTCTCCCAGGGATTTGTAGGCTGTCAAAAGCAAGCTCACATACATCGAACCCAGGTCAACTAACATTACAGGCTGAAGCCAGCCATTTCACTCATCTCTTCAACTACAAGAAAGACCCAGGAGTAGTCTTAGCTACCGTAATATCCATGTTACGGCAGGGCTCTTATTATACTTTCTCTTACAGGGAAACCGGTTTGCCCATGCGATAAAGAGAGGTGCAAAAATGAAATCATGCCTAGCAGAGGATGGTTTCAATCCATCAACCACTGGGTTATGGGCCCAGCACACTTCTGCTGCGCCACTCTGCAGTCTGCTTACATTTGTATACAATCTTCAAGTTTAAGAAGGGTACATTAGTTCCCTTCACAAAACACAAAAGGCAAGGTCAAATGTGTAACACTAACTCCCCCATCTATGCCTAACATTAACCTACCCCCTACCTTTTTTCTTTTTACATTTTGTCCACAGTTCTATTTGAAACCGTGCTTCTTGGGTCACCTTCCCACCTCCAGCACAAAGACTGGATATGAGAGAGGCAGTCAAGCTCTCTCTGCTCTCTTACTATTTTAGTCCCCCTAAGAAATGGATTAAGATGAAATGGGCCCCAAGGCAAGATAGCAGTTTTTGCCACCTGTTGATGGCTCCCAGGCTTTTTTAGTAATATTTGGTGGGGACTAGCATACACCAGACCCCTAGACTCTCTCTATGCCCTAGGCAACTAGGATTGCCTTGTGAAAGATCCGGCTCTGCCCTTACCCAGCCAGCTTCATTTTACACAGATCAATGCCCCTCCTGCCCAAAGCAATGGAACGCATCACTAGCCAGAAGGCTAAAGATATGTCTGTACACCACAGTCCTGGATTTATCACCGGAGGGATCATTTCCCCCTGAAACACTGAGGGGAATACAATAAATTCTAGACATAATTAGACAAATTCCTTGTCACATAACGTTACAGTCTAAGACGATAAGGGGTATGCAAAAAAAGTCAAATAGAAGATAAGGCACAACTGGTTCAGTAATTGAAGAAAACTGTCTGAAGTGAGGTTGAATTTTTCAAGGGTTGGCAAATGCAATTTTGTTGTAGAAGAGACCTCCAGAGTAGAGGGCAATCTCATGAAAAGTCCCAGATGCAGGAGTGTGAAGTGGTGGCTGGAGTGAACGACAGGAGTGGTTTGTTTGCAGAGCAGGAGTTATATTGAAAATAAAATCTGATGATTATGGCAGCAATTTTTGGAGCCAGATTTTAGTACATTTTGTAGGTTAGGGTTAGAAGACTGCTAGAAATAGGTTCTAGCAGCAGGGGGGCATGGAGTATTCTAGGGCAGAAATGATCCTATCAGAGTTAACCATGGTTTATAGTTTACCTGGGGTGAACCTCAAGTAAAAAACCACATACTTACCTTAGAAAAGGGAAGCCTCTGGATGCTACAGAAGGCTTCCTACACTATCTTCTGATCCCCGTCGCCCAGCGCAGACCCCGCCGAAGATTGCCAACAAGGGTTTGTTGGTAATCACATCAGGGCCTTGCTCCTCTTTAGACATAAGGTCACACTCATGCCTGCACAGTACGCCAGAGTCACTCATACATGAGCAGCTCTGTGCTACTGTGCAGGCTTAGCCATGCTCATGCGGGTGCAGCAAGGCTGCTCTGGTGCCTGATAAAGAGTGTTAAGGGTGATCATCCAGGCAAGTAGTGGCAGGAGCAAGGAGGCCTTAGGAAGCCTCTATAGGATCCAGAGCCTCCCCTATCCTTAGGTAAGTATGTGTTTCTAAACCTGAACTTTGGCTTGGGTTTTCTTTAAAGAGACTCCGTAACAAAAATTGCATCCTGTTTTTTATCATCCTACAAGTTCCAAAAGCTATTCTAATGTGTTCTGGCTTACTGCAGCACTTTGTACTATCACAGTCTCTGTAATAAATCAATGTATCTTTCCCTTGTCAGACTTGTCAGCCTGTGTCTGGAAGGCTGCCAAGTTCTTCAGTGTTGTGGTTCTGCTATGCACTCCCCCCTCAGGGGGGAAAGAAACACACACATGATCTCTTGAGATTCAAAAGGAAGGCTGTATACAGCCTGCTTGTGTATGGATGTATTTTCTATGTGTGGACATACTGTACATCAACCTACTTCCTGTTTTGGTGGCCATTTTGTTTGTTTATAAACAAACTTTTTAAAACTGTTTTTACCACTTTTAATGCGGCGGGGAGCGGCGAAATTGTGACAGAGGGGAATAGGAGATGTCCCCTAATGCACTGGTATGCTTACTTTTGTGCGATTTTAACAATACAGATTCTCTTTAAAGTCTTTAGGAGGGCTTTGAAACTGTGATTGCACACATTAGCCTCGAGGTATTGCACACATTTCATAGGGTAATGGGGCATTGGTAGCCCCCAGAGATGGGTTAAGGTCCAGAAGAGCACCAGGAGTGGCCTGGAAGGTGAAATTTTGCAGCAGTGTTGTAAAGAAGAGGAATAGCTCCATTTTGGCCAAAGTTTCTCCAGCACAACTTCTTTTACCTAGAAAAGAAAAAACAATGAGTCAGATTAATATAATTTTTAATGATTTCTGGTAATGTTGTGGTTTGTCTTGCTTTAATTTAAAGGACACCCGTGGTGAAAATAAAGTGATGAGAAAAACAAATCTATCCCCCTTCTCCTATAAATTACTTTTTTTTACACATCCCGCAATTTTATATTTAAATCAATTTTTTAACTTTTTACTGTTTCATTGTCTCTGATCATTGACGCCTTCATTAAAGTATGCTAGAGCTCAAATCTATGAATTATTGATCCTTTTTTATCTCTTTCCTGCTCTTAGAAGCCATTTACTGACAGGAAAGTATTTTATGGCTGTAATTACTTATCACTGAGGGTTATGCTATAGTCTGACCCAGTCCGAAACTGTCACTTGCATACCTGGGGCTTGATTCACTAAACCGTGATAACTCAAATATCACACCTTATGAAAAGATATCACATCTTATGAAAAGATATCACACCTTATCAAAGTTATCACCCCTTATGAAAATATATCCCGGCCTTATCAACGTTAACATGCCTTATCAGAGTAGCATAGTGAGAGCTACGAACCCACAGGGACTCAGGGCAGGACGAGTGCTATTGCCAGTTAGCAGGTATAAGTTTGTGGTGCTCGCTATGCTACTGTAAAGAAACGCGGAAAAGCCGCCGCTTCTACTCAGAGCAAGGCGGCTGTTTCCGCGGATGGCATGGCGGAACGCGGAAAAACCGCCGCGTCTGACGCGACGGTTAGCACGCATGGACCTGGCACTGACAGTTTGTCCCAGCGCGGGGAGACCGCCGCCGCCTATGCTGGTAGCGGTGCGGCCAACCCCGCGCACGGCTATGCAGGGACATTGCAAGACTTGACAGGTGTGGCTGGGACCAGTGGTCCACCTAGATTCAAAATGACATGCGTGCGCGCGGAGAGGCAGAGCTTACATGGCAGCCAGAAAAGGGTCAGCTGACCAAGCTGGTCAGCTGACAACTCTGCTTCCTTTCATTGGTCCAGCACTTAAGGGAGGTGCTGGAGAGCACTGGTGTATATATACTAGATGCTGGTCATTCTCTGGTTGTCTGGCGTTGCGATCACTACGTGGTAGCACTCAGACCTTGTTCGTATCTGTGTTCTAGCATAGTTTCCAAAGGTGTTGACGATCAAGGACCTCACACCTTAGCGTTAGCAATATTACCTGTATTATTTGTTATGATCTTTTGCCTGCCTGACTACTCCTCTGAATTCTGATTCTGTACCTTGCTATTTCTGATAACCTGTTGCCAAACTCTGCTCGTTCCTGAACTCTGTATTTGCCTCCTGACTCTGTACCCCGATATTCTGATACCCGTTGCCAAACTCTGCCTGTCTATTGGATTACGAATCTGTCTCCTGAATCTGTACCTTATCTGTCTGTGTGTTAACGACCTGGATTGTCCGACCTCGGGAACTGGCCTTACTGTTAGAGGCAGTTCCCAGATCTGTTAGTGACACCCCCTCATTGGTGTCACTCACGCTCTGTCCTTCCTACTCTTAGCCTAGCTCCTCCCCCGGGAGAGTCTAGGCCATTGGAAGGAACTTACTTCTGGGCAGTACTCCTTACTGCTCCTGCACCTCCTCCTGAGGTGCCGTTCTTAAAGTGTATTGTTACACCAAACACTCTTATCACTCAGGTGTCCAGAGGTTAGTAAATATAACTGATTATCGGTGATACTGCAGATCATCTATAATCAGGTATATTCTGCATTCTCGGTGATACTGCAGACCCTCTCTGTGTTACACCGATCGTTACAGCTACTCTGATAAGGTGTGTTAACTTTGATAGGGTGTGTTAACTTTGATAAGGTGTGATATCTTTTCATAGGTGGGATATCTTTTCATAAGGTGTTATATCTTTTCATAAGGTGTGATCTTTGATAAGGTGTGATATCTTTGATAAGGTGAGATATATTTGATAAGGTGTGATATTTGAGTTATCACGATTTAGTGAATCAAGCCCGTAATGTTTAACTCTTTCAGGCAGAGAAAAGAAAAAAAAGGAACGCAGCCTAGTTATTTGTGTGCTTGGCACTTTACATCCACATGTCTATATCATCATGTCACATGTCACCTTGATTGTCCTTTAAGAAACCCCCTGTTCTGTAAAGAAAACGCATATTGTTTATCTTTTCCATTTTTTAACAAAAAAAAAAAGTAAAACTTGTTGTCTTCAAATCAATAGCACAATAAGGTCAATCTTATTTTACATTATGGCCCAGACACCTCTGGTACAAGATAATGGGGCCTACGGCATGGACTCGCCACTACCAATGATCACGCCACTCTCCCGCCGCTGAAACACACTCGCTCTGCCGTCGCTGTGACAGCAGAGCTCTATGAGCCAGTCAGGAGCCGATTTCATTGGCTCTTGACCCAGTGGTTGTTCCAAACTAAACACATCACCAAACTAAACACATCACCCAGTCACCCACACTCCTTCCCTTATTTGTTATATGCCCTTGCATCCAGATGTGCACTCCCTTCAGCCTCTGTATGCTTCCAGTGTCCATCTGGGGGGTGCATATGTGCGCACATAACGTCTTGGGCGCCACATCTATACACGTAAATGTGTGTACATTTCATCCCGGGGGCTTCTATGTAAAAAACCTGCATGGAAATGTAGACACACGCGTTGCCGATAGTAGTATATTAATAATATTATCACTATTCTACTAGTAGCTATTCTGGATAGTACAATATCAGTAATGTTTAATTATATTATACTAGCAGCTATTCAGGATAGTAAAATATTGGTAATTTTACCGATATTCTCTTATCACTTTATTTTATCCTATCCTCACCCTAACCTTCCATGCTTCTGTGCCTAACACTAACCTATCCCCTACCTACAATTAAAACTAACCTCCCTTCATCTATGCCTAACACTAACCTATCTTGTACTTACGCCAAACACTAGCCTCCCCCCTTCTATGCCTAACACTAATCTATCCCCTACCCTACCTATGCTTAACAATAACCTTTCATTATCTATGCCTAACACTAACCTACCTCTACCTATGCCTAACACTAACCGGCTCCCACCAACTATGCCTAACACTAACTTTCCACCATCTATAACTAACACCAGCCTACTCTCTACATATCCCTAACAATAACCTCCCACCATCTATGCCTGATGCCTAACACTAACCTCCCTGAAACTGTTTAACTATCATTTTAACAGTATATATACTTATTAGGAGTATAGCCATTAAAACACTTACCTCTGCCCATATATACCTAACACTTAAATTGTTAAAATGTTGTGGTTAATAATATTGTTATAATGGTATATTTATTTGTTATGGTATAAAGCCGTTAAAGGATACCTTAGCCCTCAACAAATTAAGTGATTAATGCCCTGTGTGTGTGGGGGGAGGTGTAGATAGGCTTACCCCACCTCCCGTGGCCTGGCGTCTTGCTCCGTTCATTTCAAATCCTTCCCAGTACCATCCTGGGGTCGGTGCAGTCGCAGTAAGTTTGCAGAAGTATGCGCACACTACCACGGGAAGACGTAGTGCATGCCCTCTGACACGGACTATACTGCCCATGCATGCACAGTATGTCTGCTTGGGGGTCAGAGGGCACGCGCGCCGATTATGTCTTCCTGCGGGAGTGTGCGCATACTCCTGTGGACTTACGGCGGCTGTGCCGACCCCTCCAACTGATGATGATTCTGATATCTGCTCTAATATTCTGATATCATGAAGCACTGACCACCAGGTGCCAGGTGTATCTTGGGCTAGAATTTTGTAGACAAGATTCTGTAGATAAAGGGCTTGATTCACAAAGCGGTGCTAACCTACTTAGCACGTCTAAAGTCTTTAGACGTGCTAACCAGGGTGCTAAGTAGGTTAGCAACGGTTTTCTCAATCAGATCGCGCGCTAAGTACCGCGCGCAAAGTTTTACGTGCGCAAAGTCCTATGCGCGCGCTAAGTCCCATAGGCTTTAATGGGCACTTCGCGCGGAGCGCCCTGCGCTCTGTGCAGTGTGCGCGTAAAGTTTTACGCGCATAAAGTTTTGCGCGCGAAAAGCTTGTTTAGACATGCTAAGGGGGTTTTCACAGGCGTGCTAACAGTTAGCACTGCTTTGTGAATCAAGCCCAAAATGTTCTCCTTGGAGAAAACTCAGGAGTAAAGTTGATTAAATAGTACAGGCTGTCCCCGACTTACGAAAAACCCGCCGATAGGAGCGGCATGGATTCTGTTTTTCCATGGGAACAAGCCTGGCACGGATGGCATGCATCCTCGGGTCCTAAGGGAATTAAGTTCAGTTATAGATAAACCCCTTTTTCTTATCTTTTGTGACTTTCTTTCAACTGGCAGAGTCCCAGTGGATTGGCGTACAGCCCACGATTTCCCATTATTTAAAAAGGGCAAAAAATCAGATCCAGGAAATTATAGACCTGTAAGCTTAAAGGGACACTTAAGTCAAACAAAAAAAATGAGTTTTATTCACCTGGGGCTTCCTATAGCCCGCTGCAGCTGTCCGGTGCCCTCGCCATCTCCCTCTGATCCTCCTGGCCCCGCCGGCAGCCACTTTCTGTTTCGGTGACAGGAGCTGAAAGGCTGGGGACGCGAGTGATTCTTTGCGTTCCTGGCCACAATAGTGCCATCTATGCTGCTATAGCATTTACCATATACCATATAGCAGCATAGAGGGCTCTAATGTGTCTGGGAACGCTAAGAATCACTCACGTCCCCAGCCTGTCAGCTCCTGTCACCAAAACAGGAAGTGGCTGCTGGCGGGGCCAGGAGGATCGGTGGGAGACAGCGAGGGCACCGGACAGCTGCAGGGGGCTATTGGAAGCCCTAGGTGAGTAAAACTCATTTTTTTTTGTTTGACTTAAGTGTCCCTTTAACATCAGTTGTATGCAAACTATTTGAGGGGTTACTAAGAGATACTGTACATGACTTCCTAGTAGAAAATAATCTTATTTCTCAGCATCAACATGGGTTTACTAAAGACAGGTCCTGTTTGACTAACATGCTCAGCTTTTATGAGGTAGTGAATACTAATATGGATATTGGGAATGCTGTAGATGTGATGTACTTGGACTTTGCAAAGGCCTTCGACACTGTTCCCCACAAAAGTATGGTGCAAAAGTTGAGGATGCAAGGACTGGGGAAGAGTCTGTGTGCATGGATAGGGAACTGGCCAATGGACAGAAAACAAAGAGTTGTGGTCAATGGATCGTACTCAAAATGGGAGACAGTTAGCAGTGGGGTCCCACAGAGGTCTGTACTGGGTCCAGTGCTCTTCAATTTATTTATTAATGACCTAGTAGATGCAGTAGTGAGCAATGTTGCTATTTTTGCAGATGATACACAATTGTGCAGAATCATCAACTCTCAGGAAGATAGTGTCATATTGCAACAGGATCTGGATAGGATGGCTATATGGGCACATACATGGCAGATGAAATTCAATGTTGAAAAATGTAAAGTCATGCATTTTGGTCGTACCAATGATCTAGCGCCATACAAAATAAATGGGATACAGTTGGGGACATCAAACTTGGAGAAGGACTTAGGAGTACTCATTGACAACAAGTTAAATAATCGTACTCAATGCCAAGCAGCTGCAGCTAAAGCTAACAAAATTTTGGGATACATTAAAAGGGAAATAAAAACTTGAGATGCTAGCATAATATTGCCCCTGTTTAACTCTCTAGTAAGGCCACATCTGGAATATGGAATTCAATTCTGGGCACCACATTACAAAAAAGATATTGCAGTTTTAGAGCAGATGCAGAGACGAGCAACAAAATTGATACGTGGGATGGAAGGTCTCACTTACCAAGAAAGGTTAGATAAACTGGGTTTATTTAGTCTAGAGAAAAGACGCCTTAGAGAGGGATCTAATTAACGTATAAATACATCAGAGGGCAATATAATAGCTTGGCGGATGAGCTTTTTGTCCCTAGGCCTTCTCAAAGGACTAGAGGACATGATCTGCACATGGAGGAAAAACGTTTTAGCCATTTATTTAGGAAAGGGTTCTTTACAGTAAGAGTGATTAAGATGTGGAATGCATTGCCACAGGAAGTCGTTATGGCCAACTCTATACCTGCATTTAAAGGGGGCTTTGATGCTTTCCTTGCGTTGAATGACATCCATGGCTACAATTACTAGGTAATGCCTAATGATGTTGATCCAGGCATTTTATCTGATTGCCATCTGGAGTCGGGAAGGAATTTTTCCCTTTAGGGGCTAATTGGACCATGCCTTGTAAGGGTTTTTTCGCCTTCCTCTGGATCAACAGGGATATGTGAGGGAGTAGGCTGGTGTTGTACTTTATACTGGTTGAACTCGATGGACTTATGTCTTTTTTCAACCCAAATAACTATGTAACTATGTAACTATGTAACTATGTAACTATGTCATTAAAAGTTAATTTAAAAAAAAAATTACCAATAGAGAATGGAATGAAAGACTCATTCTTCTTGAAACTTTCTTTATTGTCAAGAAAATGTTCTGGGTAAAACTCAAGGGGTTTTTCAAAGTAGGCTTCATCTCTCAAAGAGGAGGAGATCAGTGGGATGACTGCAGTGCCCTATAAGGAAAAGAAAAATATTAGCATTAATTTATATAGCAACAAAGCATACATTATTGTGCAATAAACTAATATAAATTATAATTCTAAGGAAAAAAGTAAAAAAAACCCCAAAAACTTTTATGTATAGTGCTGTGATTATGCTTGCATTTTGCTAATTTATGGCATTTAGGTATTTCTGCTACGTATAATATATGCAGTGTATATATATATATATATATATATATATATATATATATATATATATATATATATACACACAGTGGTGTGAAAAACTATTTGCCCCCTTCCTGATTTCTTATTCTTTTGCATGTTTGTCACACTTAAATGTTTCTGCTCATCAAAAACCGTTAACTATTATATAAAGATAACATAATTGAACACAAAATGCAGTTTTAAATGATGGTTTTTATTATTTAGTGAGAAAAAAACCTCAAAACCTACATGGAGCTGTGTGAAAAAGAAATTGCCCCCTGAACCTATTAACTGGTTGGGCCACCCTTAGCAGCAATAACTGCAATCAAGCATTTGCGATAACTTGCAACGAGTCTTTTACAGTGCTCTGGAGGAATTTTGGCCCACTCATCTTTGCAGAATTGTTGTAATTCAGCTTTATTTGAGGGTTCTCTAGCATGAACTGCCTTTTTAAGGTCATGCCACAACAGGTCAGGACTTTGACTAGGCCACTCCAAAGTCTTCACTTTGTTTTTCTTCAGCCATTCAGAGGATGATTTGCTGGTGTGTTTTGGGACATTGTCCTGCTGCAGCACCCAAGATCGCTTCAGCTTGAGTTGACAAACAGATGGCCGGACATTCTCCTTCAGGATTTTTTGGTAGACAGTAGAATTCATGGTTCCATCTATCGCAGCAAGGCTTCCAGGTCCTGAAGCAGCAATACAACCCCAGACTATCACACTACCACCACCATATTTTACTGTTGGTATGATGTTCTTTTGCTGAAATGCTGTGTTACTTCTATGCCAGATGTAACGGGACACGTGTTTTTTAGCAAAATTGAGACGAGCCTTAATGTTCTTTTTGCTTAAAAGTGGTTTGCGCCTTGGATATCTGCCATGCAGGCCGTTTTTGCCCAGGCTCTTTCTTATGGTGGAGTCGTGAACACTGACCTTAATTGAGGCAAGTGAGGCCTGCAGTTCTTTAGATGTTGTCCTGGAGTCTTTTGTGGCCTCTCGGATGAGTTTTCTCTGCGCTCTTGGGGTAATTTTGGTCGGCCGGCCACTCCTGGGAAGGTTCATCACTGTTCCATGTTTTTGCCATTTGTGCATAATGGCTCTCACTGTGGTTTGCTGGAGTCCCAAAGCTTTAGAAATGGCTTTATAACCTTTACCAGACTAATAGATCTCAATTACTTTTGTTTTCTCATTTGTTCCTGAATTTCTTTGGATCTTGGCATGATGTCTAGCTTTTGAGGTGCTTTTGGTCTACTTCTCTGTGTCAGATAGCTCCTATTTAAGTGATTTCTTGATTGAAACAGGTGTGGTAGTAATCAGGCCTGGGGGTGACTACAGAAATTGTACTCAGGTGTGATAAACCACAGTTAAGTTATTTTTTAACAAGGGGGGCAATCACTTTTTCACACAGGGCCATGTAGATTTGGAGTTTTTTTTCTCACTAAATAATAAAAACCGTCATTTAAAACAGCATTTTGTGTTCAACTATGTTATCTTTGACTAATAGTTAACGGTTTTTGATGAGCAGAAACATTTAAGTGTGACAAACATGCAAAAGAATAAGAAATCAGGAAGGGGGCAAATAGTTTTTCACACCATTGTATATATATATATATATATATATATATATATATATATATATATATATATATATATATATATATATATATATATATATATATATATATATATATATATAGTGGTGTGAATAACTATTTGCCCCCTTCCTGATTTCTTATTCTTTTGCATGTTTGTCACACATAAATGTTTCTGCTCATCAAAAACCGTTAACTATTAGTCAAAGTTAACCTAATTAAACACAAAATGCAGTTTTAACCTCTTGACGGCCAGCTAACGGCGATTGGCGTAAACTGGTCGTCTGCGGGTTACCATGGAAACAACGGCCGCTCGATCGAGCGGCCTTTCCATGTCAGTTCACGGAAGGTGTCTCCGTGAACAGCCGGAGAGCCGCCGATCGCGGCTCGCCGGCAAAATGTAAACAGGCGGGGAAGACATCCCCGCTGTTTACATCATATGGCGCTGCTGCGCAGCAGCGCCGTAAGGCAGATCGGCGATCCCCGGCGTCTGATTGGCCGGGGATCGCCGGCACATTATAGGCTGAAGCCTATCCTTCAATGCGCAGGACGGAAATCCATCCTGCGCAGCTCACAGGGGGAGGAAGAGGGAGGGAGCGGCGAGACGGCAGAGAACGCTGCGGAGGGGGGCTTTGAAGAGCCCCCCCCCCCGCTAAGCAAATGCAGCCGGCGGGGATCAGACCCCCCCAGCAGGACATCCCCCTAGTGGGGAAAAAAGGGGGGTAGTCTGATCGCCCTGCTGCACTCCTGATCGGTGCTGCGGGCTGTAGAGCCCACGCAGCACCAATCATTGAAAAATCCCCTGGTTGGCAAGTGGCTAAATGATGGTTTTTATTATTTAGTGAGAAAAAAAAAAACTCCAAATCTACATGGCCCTGTGTGAAAAAGTGATTGCCCCCCCTTGTGAAAAAATAACTTAAAGGTGATTTATTACACCTGAGTTCAATTTCTGTAGTCACCCCCAGGCCTGATTACTGCCACACCTGTTTCAATCAAGAAATCACTTAAATAGGAGCTATCTGACACAGAGAAGTAGACCAAAAGCACCTCAAAAGCTAGACTTAATGCCAAGATCCAAAGAAATTCAGGAACAAATGAGAACAAAAGTACTGTAATTGAAATCTATCAGTCTGGTAAAGGTTATAAAGCCATTTCTAAAGCTTTGGGACTCCAGCAAACCACAGTGAGAGTCATTATCCACAAATGGCAAACACATGGAACAGTGATGAACCTTCCCAGGAGTGGCCGGCCGACCAAAATTACCCCAAGAGCGCAGAGAAAACTCATCTGAGAGGCCACAAAAGACCCCAGGACAACATCTAAAGAACTGCAGGCCTCACTTGCCTCAATTAAGGTCAGTGTTCACGACTCCACCATAAGAAAGAGATTGGGCAAAAACGGCCTGCATGGAAGATATCAAAGGCGCAAACCACTTTTAAGCAAAAAGAACATTAAGGCTCATCTCAATTTTGCTAAAAAAACATCTCAATGATTGCCAAGACTTTTGGGAAAATACCTTGTGGACCGACGAGACAAAAGTTTAACTTTTTGGAAGGTGCGTGTCCCGTTACATCTGGCGTAGAAGTAACACAGCATTTCAGCAAAAGAACATCATACCAACAGTAAAATATGGTGGTGGTAGTGTGATGGTCTGGGGTTGTTTTGCTGCTTCAGGACCTGGAAGACTTGCTGTGATAGATGGAACCATGAATTCTACTGTCTGCCAAAAAATCCTGAGGGAGAATGTCCGGCCATCTGTTTGTCAACTCAAGCTGAAGCGATCTTGGGTGCTGCAGCAGGACAATGACCAAAAACACACCAGCAAATTCACCTCTGAATGGCTGAAGAAAAACAAAATTAAGACTTTGGAGAGGCCTAGTCAACGTCCTGACCTGAATCCTATTGAGATGTTGTGGCATGACCTTAAAAAGGCGGTTCATGCTAGAAAACCCTCAAATAAAGCTTAATTACAACAATTCTGCAAAGATGAGTGGGCCAAAATTCCTCCAGAGCGCTGTAAAAGACTTGTTGCAAGTTATCGCAAATGCTTGATTGCAGTTATTGCTGCTAAGGGTGGCCCAACCAGTTATTAGGGTCAGGGGGCAATTTCTTTTTCACACAGGGCCATGTAGGTTTTGAGGTTTTTTTCTCACTAAATAATAAAAAACATCATTTAAAACTGCATTTTGTGTTCAATTATGTTATCTTTATATAATAGTTAACGGTTTTTGATGAGCAGAATCATTTAAGTGTGACAAACATGCAAAAGAATAAGAAATCAGGAAGGGGGCAAATAGTTTTTCACACCACTATATATATATATATATATATATATATATATATATATATATATATATATATATATATATATATATATATATATATATATATATATATATATACTAGCTGATTGCCCGGCGTTGCATTTGCCCGGGAATGTATTTGGCTAGTGTTGGCTCCACCCACTTTTTCTAACCCTAACACGCATTTACTCAATTACCAAGTTTGTGAGCTTTGCGGTCTTTGGAATCAATAATTAGCATTGAAATGAAAAAAAATCTGATAGGCTGTTTGTGGCCCCACCCCCTTTTCTGAATTTGAACCCCAGTCACCCAATGACCAACTGTAGCAGGTTTGAGGCCTGTTCCATTAACAGTGCAAGAATGGCAGCAATTAAATATTCCCCTTGAGAAGCAATAGGTGAAGTTTAAATCACTTTTGTAGGCTCCACCCACTTTTCTGAATATTAAACCCAGTCACCCAGTGACCAACTGTGCAAAGTTTGAGAACCCTGCCATTAACAGTGTAAGAATGGCTGCAGTATACATTTTCCCAGTGAAATTTGTATTTGTCTCTGCCCACTAATGACCTGGAACTGCCCGCCCATGTATGTATTTGACTGGTTTTGGCTCCGCCCACTTTTTCTAACCCTAATGCCCGAACGCTCAATGACCAAGTTTGTCAGCTTTGGGGTCTTTGGCATCAATAATTTGTATATTCCCATAGAAATTAAACAAATCAGATTGGCTGTTTGTGGCTGCGCCCCTCTCCAACATTTGAATCCCAGTCACCCAATGACCAACTATAGCAGGTTTGAGGCATCTGCTATTACCGGTGTAAAAATGGCAGCAATTTAAATTTTCCCCTTGAAAATCAACAGGTGAATTTTGATTGGCTATTATAAGCTCCACCCACTTCCCTGCATATTAATCTCAGTCACCCAGTGACCATCTTGGCAAAGTGTGAGATCCCTGCCATTAACAGTGAAGAAGGGCTGCAGTTTACATTTTCCCAGTGAAATTTGTTTTTGGCTCTGCCCACTTTTTGTAACCTGGACACACAGTCACTCAATGACCATGTTTGTGAGCTTTGGGTCCTTGGCATCAATAATTTGTATTTTCCCAGTGAAATGAAACACATCTGATTGGCTGTTTGTGGCTCTATCCCAGGCATGGGCAAACTTGGCCCTCCAGCTGTTAAGGAACTACAAATCCCACAATGCATTTGCCTTTATGAGTCATGACTGTGGCTGTCAGACTCCTGCAATGCATTGTGGGACCTGTAGTTCCTCAACCGCTGGAGGATCAAGGCTGCCCATGCCTGCTCTATCCCCTTTTCTGAATTTGAACCCCAGTGACCCAATGACCAACTGTATCATGTTTGAGGCTTGTGCCATTAACAATGCACAAATGGCAGCAATTTTAATATTCCCCTTGAAAATGAACTGGTGAATTCTGATTGGCTTTTTTTAGGCTCCACCCACTTATCTGTATAATAATCTGTGCCATTAACAGTGCAAGAATGGCAGCAATGTAAATATTCCCCTTGAAAATCAAAAGATGAATTTTGATTGGCTGCTGTACGCTCCACCCACTTTCCTGAATATTAATCCTAGTCACCCAGTGGCCAACTGTGTCAAGTTTGAGAACCCTGCCAATAACAGAATGGCTGAAATCAATCTAAGAAATATGATTGGCTGTTTGTGGCTCCACCCCCTTTAGTGAATTTGGTCCCCAGTCACCCAATTACTGACTGTATCAGGTTTGAGGCCTCTGCCATTAACAGTGTAAGAATGATAGCAATGTAAATATTCCCCATGAAAATCAATAGGTGAATTTTGATTGGCTGTTGTAGGCTCCACCCACATTTCTGAATAATAATCCCAGGCACCCAGTAGCCAATTGTGTCAAGTTTGGGACCCCTGCCATGTAAAAATTTAAGTTTCTGGCACCGCCCACTTTTGTAACCTTGACATATAGTCACTCAATTACCAAGTTTATCAGCTTTGGGGTCCTTGGTATCAATACTTTGTATATCTGATTGGCTGTTTGTGGCTCCGCCCCTATCTGAATTTGAACCCCGGTCACCCAGTGACCAACTTTACCAGGGTTGAGGCATCTGCTATTAACAGTATAAGAATGGTAGCAGTTTAAATAACCCCTTTGAAAATCAAAAGTTGAATTTTGATTGGCTGTTGTAGGCTCCACCCACTTTCCAAAATCTTAATCTCATTCACCCAATGGCCAACTGTGCAAAGTTTGACAACCCTGCAATTAACAGTGTAAGAATGGCTGCAGTTTATATTTTCCTAGTAAAATTTGTTTTTGGCTCCGCCCACTTTGTGTAGCCTTGTCACACAGTCACTCAATGACCAATTTTGTGAGCTTTCAGGTTCCTGGCATCAAAAATGTGTGAATGGAAGCAGTTTATCCAGCAAAGAAATCTGATTGGCTGTTTGTGGCCCCGCCCCTTTAGTGAATTTGGACCCCAGTCTCCCAATGACTGACTGCAGCAAGTCTGAAGCCTCTGCCATAAACAGTGTAAGAATGGCAGCAGTTTAAATATTCCCCTTTAAACACAATAGGTGAATTTTGATTGGCTGTTGTAGGCTCCACCCACTTTCCTAAATCTCAATCTTATTCACCCAGTGACCAACTGAGGCAAGTTTGAAAACCCTGCAATTAACAGTGTAAGAATGGCTGCAGTTTACATTTTCCCATTTAAAATGAATGGCTGGATTTTGATTGGCTGTTTTATGCTCCGCCCGCTATTCCTGGATTTGTAACCTCGGTCACCAAGTGACCAACTGTGCCAAGTGTGGGGACTCTGGCTTGATTACTGTGAGAATGGCAGCCTTTTACATTTTTTCCATTGACTTGAATGGGTGAAATCGGATTTGCTGTTTGTAGCTCCGCCCAGGTGTGCAGAGGGGCCGCGAGACCCCCAGAACATATTATCCCAGGTAGTAAGGGATCTGCATACCAAGTTTCGTTCAAATCGGTCAAGGGGTTTTCGAGTGATCGCGGCACACACACACACACACACTCACACGCGCGCACACACACACAGACACACAGACACACACACACACACACACACACACACACACACACACACACACACACACACACACACACACACACACACACACACACACACACACACACGCACGATTTTATATATATATATATATATATATATATATATATATATATATATATATATATATATTTGTTTTGTGTTGTGTTTTGCTTCTTTTTCCTTGAAACATTTATTTCCCCCCACCAGTTTTTTGTTTTTTTTGTTTTTGGTTTAGAACCCAAAGCACATAAGCTTATTTTAGACCAGTACATAGTTGTGGTTTTTGATGTGTTACAGGGGAAAACATTATGTGATCATGGATGCCAGACTGAACCGGTGGCTTTTCAGCTTCTATGTAAACGATTCCAGGGATGGAGCTCCCTGAATTGGGTGTGCCAAGGCTTCCCAAAGGCTAAGGACAGCATGACAAAAGGCTCTGTTTCCAATGGTTTTGAGTGGTTCTCTGGTTTTGAGTGGGTGTTCAAGTTGATCTAAGGTTGTGGTGGGAGACGTGACACAGTTGTAACAATCCTTCAGGTATCTGGGGCCTCGATTGTGTATCTATTTGAATTTTAACATGCTCATTTTGAAGAGTATTATCCATTGTATTAGTAGCCAGTGTAGTGAGCAGAGGATTGGTGTTATGAGACAATGGTGGGGTTGGCTTGTTAACAGCCTTGTGACAGCATTCTGTACTAGCTGCAGGTGGTGTAGGTCTTTATTTGGAAGGCCTACATAGAGGGCATCGCAATAGTCCAGCCGTGATGTGATGCTGGCATGGAAGATCCTCTAAAGGAAGGAGGTGCTTAATTTTTGTAAACCACATCTGCAATCTGATAGGATGAAGGTGAGGGTTCCAGTGTTTGTGAGATATAACAGCATACACTTTTTAAAATGTTTAGACCAGATAAAGCTTGGCAACTTATGTTACAGTATCTCCACTGGAGAATCTTGTAGATCACTGGAGTTTTAGGTCCAAAGAGTTCCAAGTAATTATATGTTCTTGTGGACTCAATGGGTTCTGAATAGGATTTGTAGGTTGTTTTACTTCATACATTTCAGTACTCACCTTGGGTATGAAATATCCTCTGAATGTGACATCTTTAGATGCTGCATGAGGAAGTGCTCCTGGTACGATATCTCCAAAGCGTTGGATCTCATGAATTACGGCTTCGGTGTAAGGCATTTCTTTCCTGTGCTCATATTTAGGCTGAGCTGTCCCAATAACTCTCTCTATTTCATTTTGTACTTTCTCTGTAAAACAAAGGAAAATCACAATCTTTTTAGTGATTGTTAACACCACATAAGGGGTTTTTCCCCTTATGGACCAGAGCAATTTTCACCTTTCAGTGCTCCTTCTATTCATTTGCCAATAACTTTATCACTACTTACCACAATGAAATGATCTATATCTTGTTTTTTATTTTCGTCACCAATTAGTATTTCTTTGGGTGAAATGTTTTGCTAGGAATTATTTGAATCTAAATGCATTTTAACGGGAATAATAAGAAAAAAATGGAAAAGAAAAATGTTCTCGCCCATTATAGTTTTAAAATAAAACGTGCTACTGTCGATAAACCCTACACATAATGATGGGCTTTTGAGTGCTAAAGTACTCAAATTCAGATTTCTAATAAAGATTAATTACTGCACCTGTGACTGCGGGATGGGGGGCTTAAATTACCCAGAAGTCCGGGGATCCTATGCGTTTCACTGCTGTAATGCGCGACCTGTGGGATGTGTTCCACCACTCACTGCCTCATGTCCATGTCCTTCCTTCCGGGGGAAGTGCAAAGTGCGGTAGTGAGTGGTGGAACGCGTCCCATAGGTCGCGTATTACAGCAGTGACATGCATAGGATCCCTGGACTTCTGGGTAAGTTAACCCCCTATCCAGCGGTCACAGGTGCAGAAATTAATCTTCATTAGAGATAGCCCAAACGCTTCGCTGGCGAGCAGTATACGGCGAAGATCAGGTATCCGTGCTCGCTGCGAGCACATGTCACTATTCGACCCGTCCCCATACATCATCATTGGGCTAAACTTTGACCCCTCACACCACAGTCAGCAGGCTCATGGCAGCCAATCAGCTTGCACTCCCTCACGCCCTGCCCCCTATAAAAATGCAGCAGGGTCGGCCATGCTCAGTCTGTCTTTGCCTGGAAGAGTGAGAGGAAGGGACAGGGCTTGCTAGAGCTAGGGAAAGCATTAACTAGGCTTGTTTATTTTAATCCTCGCAGGCTGATTGTTCTTGAATCACCCCAAGCAGTCCTTCTGAGGGAAGCGGGAAAAAAGGGCGCAGGCAGCTAGTGGACAAAAAGGGCGCCACCATTCACTCTCATAATAAATAACGTTTAATGGGCGCTGAGCAGGAAAAAAGGGCGCTGGAGTTAAATAAAGTTTACAAAAAAGCCATTATCTCTACGACTTTCAAAGTCATGGTGAGGGCTGTTTTCTGACTTTTATTATCTCAACTGTTAGTTAACTATTTACTTTTTCTCTGCTAGAGGAGAGGTCATTAGTTCACAGACTGCTCTGAAAGAATCATTTTGAATGCTGAGTGTTGTGTAATCTGCACATATTAGAGAATGATGCAATGTTAGAAAAAACACTATATACCTGAAAATCAAAATATGAGAATATTTTCTTTGCTGCTAATCTTCTAGTAATTATTCATAGTCCACAACCAATTCATTATATCATATATTTTTTTTCGCTTCAGTGTCCCTTGAATGTGGGAGGCCATTACACTATGACTATAGTAGGGATTAGACCAGGCATGGGCAAACTTGGCCCTCCCACTGTTAAGGAACTACAAGTCCCACAATGCATTGCAGGAGTCTGACAGCCACAGTCATGACTCATAAAGGCAAATGCATTGTGGGACTTGTAGTTCCGTAACAGCTGGAGGGCCGAGTTTGCCCATGCCTGGATTAGACTGTTAGATCTTCTGAGATCAGTGAGTGACATGACTATGTACTCTGCAAAGTGATGCAAAAGAGATTAGCGCTAAACAACAAAACAAATAGTAAACATTTTGATGAGGCTGGCATCACAAATAAGTCAAAATAGCTCTTTATTTAAATGTCATTAAAATGACATTATGTCAGATGGCTAAATGGCTTTGATAAAGGTGTCAAAAAAACAGCGGGCTGGCGCCATGGACATTATTTTTTTTACTTTTGTATCTGACATAATGTAATTGTAATGATGTTTAAATAAAGAACTATTTGTACTTATTTGAGGTGCCAGCCTCATTGGTTTGTCCACGGACTGGTCTCCAGTACTGGGATCATAGGCTTGAGCACACACCTTTTTTCCTCCTTTTACATGGGTGCTCCTTCACTTCATTTTTGTAAAACAAATAATAATAAATCCAGGCCAATACTGCATAATAACATATGTTCCACAGTGCTCTGCTCTCCAGTCTGGGTGAAGCTTAGCAAAATAAGGTTCATAGTTTTCAGCCAGTAATGAGGTGTTAAAAGGCCAAATCATTTTCTGTTTAGCCCTGGTTGACTTGTGACATGTGCCCAGTCTATTTATCAGCAATTCTTACTTTGTATATCAGGATACTTCATCATGAGCAGAAGGCCCCATCTCAGAGTGGTGGCTGTGGTCTCCATCCCTGCCACAAACAGGTTGCCCACCAGAGCAATTAAATTGTCATCATGGAAATATTGAGAGGATTCCGGCTTGCCCTGCGTAACAAAATAGATCAGAGCCTAGTTGTATTTATTATTATTATTATTATTATTATTATTATTATTATTTACATAGCACCATAACCTACTGTAGTAATGTAATATAATGATCATTATGAGCTTGCAGCTTGACAACAAAGCATTTGAAACAGCGGGCTGTAGCTGCATCTAAGCCCATTTTTATTGCATGTGATTTTAATTACGTGTCTGAATAAAGAGCTATTTCTTCAAGAGTGGTGCTGCTGATCTTGGTTTCTCAAGAAAGAAGATACAGCAGGAAGATAACCAGGAACTCGAGACAGGAGAGAATTATGGGCTGGGCAAGTATATGTTATTTTACTGATACAGTATTTGTATTGATAAAATTAAAAAAAAAATCTTCTTTGAGTAAACTCAGGAAAAGAGCTAATTGAATCTTGGCCATGAAGAGCTACACACAGGAAAAAGTGGTAATATCTATGTAGTACATCTTGCCAAGATATCTTAAATTCATAGCGATATTTTGATAAAGAATGTTTTCTATTATAAAGATAAACTTTAAAGAGAGTCTGAAGCGAGAATAAATCTCGCTTCAGCTCTTATACAGTATATAGCAGGGGCATGTGTGCCCCTGCTAAAACGCTGCTATCATGCGGCTAAACGGGGGTCACCCCCAAATCCCCCTCCGTGCAGTGCATCCCCTCTTCTGCATAGAGGCAGGGCTAATGGCCGCAGCCCTGCCTCACGCGCGTCTGTCAGCGCGTATCTCCGCCTCTCCCCCGCCCCTCTCAGTCTTCCTTCGCTGAGAGGGGCGGGGGAGAGGCGGCGATGTGCCGCTGATAGACGGCGCTGAGAGGCAGGGCTGCAGCTGTTAGCCCTGCCTCCAGCAGCAGCAAAATCTACGACCAAGTTGGTCGTTGATTTTGCAGGGGTGGGTTTGGGGGTGAAGGGACCCCCGTTTAGCCGCGGGATAGCGGCGTTTTAGCAGGGGCACACATGCCCCTGCTATATATAAGCACTGAAGCGAGATTTATTCTCGCCTCAGTGTCTCTTTAAGGTATCCCTACAGCAGTTTAAAAAAAACAAAAAAAACAATACTTACTTCGGTAGTGGTAAACCTCTGGATAGACCAGAGGCTTTTCATATCTTCTTATACCTCAGAATAGTTCTCCTGAACTTATCCTACTAAAGCTTGTTGAATAAGCTTCTTCCTGCAGCAATCCTGGTCATGGACAAGCACATTCTGCATGAGTTAGACCCGCACATGTCCAGTAGAACAGAACTAGTTGTGCACAGAGGAAAATAAGCTCTTCATTCTATTAGGCATTGTGCATGCCTAACTCACACATGCCTAGTCAGGATGCCCACCTCCACGGCCAGGAGCACAGCTGGAGGCAACTTATTTGATGGGCTTCAGTGGAATAAGTTTCAGAGGACCCTTCCCTGGAATGGTTGGGTTTAACCACTTAAAGACCACAGGCTTCCTCTCCCACCCTCTCCCAGTGATCAGGCTATTTTTTACAATTCAGTGCTCTGCAGCTTTAGTAGCTTGCTGCAGAGCAGAACAACCTAGCACACACATGAATTCCCCACCTTATCTGCCCACCGACAGAGCTTTCCGCTGCTGTATGCTTTTTTTTACTATTAATTTATTTGTTGTTGTTTTTTTATAAAATTGTAGATTTTTTAAAATTATTCCCTAATCCCTCCCTCCCCCGACAGCCAATCAGGGTGATCCTCTCTCATAGGCATCAGCTTATGAGAGGGGTTCGCATTTGGAGACTCTCTAGGGGACAGCAGAACGACAGAGCTGTCCCTAGTACAGTGCGGCAGTAGATCACAGCGCTGTACAATGTAAATAGATTGCAGTTTCGCCGTCTAACAGTCTGCTAGCGGCGATCACCGCTGGCAGTGGCAGACTGTTGATGGAGGGGAGCTCCGTCATTCAAGCAGGGATGCATGCACAATCCCCTGCAATCTCCTCCCCCAGGACTTGAAGCCTATCCAATTGGCGTTAGGCGGTCGTAAGGTGGTTAAGAAGGTATCAGAAGCCTCTGGACTATTCGGAGGCAAGCTTCTACCTAGGTAAGCATTTCATTATTTATATTTAAAACCACTTCAGGGGTACTTTAAGCTCTCCATGCAGCTGCTGCATTTAAACCAATCAAATTCCAAGCTGTAAAGATTTGCATAAAACGAACATCAAATTTGCCTTAACTGAAATTATTAGCTTCCCACTGACCATCCCTAGTTGTTATCACTTCCCTAAAAAATGTTACTCCCATGATGCTTTCAGATATCTTCAAATTCTGGCAGACAGGCTTTTCTATTCCTTACACTTGTGTCAGTAACAATAAAGAATTTCTTTAAAGTGAACCCGAGACGAAGCACCCTCATGTATTTTACCATATATATCAGTGGGAACATTAGAGAAAACCCCTACCCTGCTCTCTGTTTCATTCTTCACTGCTCAGCCTGCTTCTTATCAGCCCTGATAAAATCCCTGACTGAGCATTCAGTCTGGCTTTCTTCAGGAATCATTATAGCTGAGTCTAGTCTATAGCTGTCTTCTGTGCTGTCTTTTCAAGCCGAAGCCTGCCACCTTGTGGCTCTGCTCAGGAATCATTATAGCTGAGTCATTGTAGCAAAGCCAGACTGAATACTCTGACGGGGATTTTATCTGGGCTGATTAGATGCAATCTGAGCAGTAAATAATGAAACAGAGAGCAGGGTAGGTGTTTTCTCTAATGTTCCCACTGATATATGTGGTGAAATACATGAGGATGATTCATCTCTGGTTCACTTTAAAGGAAAGATGCAAGCTGCAAATAAAAAAAATCTACCTACCCAGGACTTCCTCCAGCCCCTGGCAGCCGTCCTGTGCCCTCGCTGCAGCTCCGCTTTCAGCCGGTGGCCCGGGGTCCCCTCTGGTACAGATGCTGACGTCTGACCTCCCCAAGTCGGCATCAACTGCACCTGCTTGAGAGCCACCACCAGCTGAAAGCGGAGCTGTGGCGAGGGAACAAGATGGCTACCAGGGGCTGGAGGAAGCCCCTGGTAAGTAGATTTTTTTTTATTTGCTTGGACCTTCCCTTTAAGGCTGAATTTGACCTTTTTATTGTCTGAAGCATCCAACTAGATGTAAACCTGTCCATTCTAGTGTCTGAAGCTATCAGACAAGCATTTGTCCAGCCAGACATGAACTTTTCCAATCTAGTTTCTGAAACTCAGATAAGTATTTGTGAGTACCTTATTACCTTCCTACAGAAAAACTCTACGTTTTATAAAAATGGTGTCACCCTTACCTCTTGTTGTTTTGCCAGAAATGAATCTATCAGGTTCCTCTGGTCATTCACATCCAACTCTTGTCTCTGCTTAGCAAACGTCTCCCTTAGGAAATTCTGCATGTGAGCAATATTTCCAGGAAGCTTTCTATGGGGCCCTGGCAGCAGGCCTATCAGCAATGGGTAAGAGTTGTAAAGCTTCAAAGAGAACAAAAAAGAAGAATATGTTTACTTAAATTTCACTTATTAACACTCCTAATGACTTATCTAACAGTAGAAATCTGCACCAACCCAGTAAGGCATACATGCAAAAACGGTGCCACAAAATTTGAGCACAGGAAAAAGCAGAAAAATGACTCACCCTGCTTCTGAAAAAGTCCTAGTGGTGTTATTTATTATTCCCCCTCCAGGCCTCCATGGACTCGGAGAAAGACGTAATGTGGCTGCAAGCCATTTCTGGCGGCCGAATTAGCTGGTTTTACAGTAACTGGTTCTCTGTCTTTTCACAGCACCCAAATTGCTTTCTAAGCACCACTAATTCACATTACGGCCTACAGTGGTGCATGGTGCGCCCAAATTTACCTGCACCGTTTTAAGTTGTCTTGCCCAGTGAGGACTATTTCACAAACTGTATACTTTGTCATGGGAAGAGAAAAAAAGATGGCCTACAAAACTGGCACCACTCTCCATGCTTAGGTCCAGAACTTGGCCAAAACTGGGACGTGCACCAGGACAATGATCTCAAGCACACCAGCAAATCTACAGCAAAACAGGATGAATTGGTTACGCCAGAAAAATGCAAATATGACTAACTTTTGGCCACTTATTTGTCCTTTAATATATCAACATAGATGTGTGGGTATTTATTTCATAAGGCCCGGTTCACACTTGCGTTTTTTTCCGGACCGGATCCGGAACGTATACTGTACAAACAAAACGGACGAGATTGGATACAATGATAACCTATGGGTCCGTGCACATCCGCCCGTCCCACTGGATCCGTTTCCGTCCGGATTTTACGTGCCGGCGGCCGGTCCGGAAAAATGCTGCAGACCCTATTTTTCCTGAACGTTGTGCCCTGCGGAACTGATCCAGAAGGTTTTGCAGCTCAATAGGAACATATGGAAAACGGAAATTGACGACACACTGCCTATAAAAAAGGGGTTGGGGTGGGGTGTTAAGGTATGGATATAGGGGTTGTGGGGGTGGTTTGTTTAGGTATGGATATTTACAAGGGTATGGATATCCGGCAGTAGCTGTAAAATTTTTCTGGGTGTTGTCTCAGGTACATCGTCTGGAACTGTCCCTTCCTCTGTCTTTTTATTAGTAGAGGGTACACCCACCATCTCCTGCGAGTAGCACGCTTACGTCCCACATAGTAGTAGGTAAATATCAGGAACGATGCTATTCCAAGCCAGAAGCTGTATAACATACACTGGATCTATGGTCCTCACAGCAGTCTCTGTCTCCAACGATGACGTCCACACTGCAAGCTCTCTCCAACAATGACCACAGTGCATTTCCACACCTTCCAGACCCCAGGTATATATCGCTTTAAAAAATGGAAACTGATCTAAAACATATGCAGAACGTATGAAAAACCGGATACAAACAGAACAGAAACTGAACGGAATCGGAAGGGAGGCGGATCGGAACAGACTTCAACGGATCCGTTTCAACTGACAGTTTAGGCTGCAAACGCAAGTGTGAACTGGGCCTTATGAACTGATGAAGTTACCTGTTAGTGTTGCTGTTCAAATCCGGGATTCCTTATTCAGAAACTGGGATAATATTGTGCACAGTACTTCAGAACCATTGTGGATAGAGTTATCAAGCTGCTTTCCACATTGCTCTTCGTGTGGCTTTGATGGTTGCTCCTTCTGGCTTGGAAGGAGAAAGCATCGGACTCACAAGATGCACGACGGGAAATGCAGCTTTTTGACTCTATCCACAAGTGACGGTTCTGAAGTACTGTGCATGCCATTAACCGGGTTTCCGATTAAGGAAACCCAGATCCGGCATCATTAGTACTTGTAAGAGTGACAAAACATCTTCTAGAGCATGTAAAAGTGCTAAAATTGCTTTGTCTACAGATATACCACGAACAGGATAGATGAGAAAAGACATCATAAAGTAAGGTTTTTCACCACCAAATGCAATTCCTTCTCAAAGTTTAGGTCAGGTTGTCTTTAATTTACAAATGATTCTCAGTGGTTACTATGGGCACTGCCTTTGTTGTACATACTCAGGCTTAAAATAGAAATTACTTACTGCAACCATAGGTTCCCCCAGGGCGTACGTACAAAAAGGGCGCCTGGACAAAAAGGGCGCGGGGTGTAAACTCTAAATAATAATTAATCATTAATAGGGTTTATAAATATAGTGTGCTATATTTCGTTTACAAATAATGTTTAACAAAATTATAAATCATTAAATAATGTCTATGAAATCGGAAATTGTGAAAACGTTAATCTTCCCTGTTTCAAAAGTTAAACTTATAATTACGTTTATAAAAAAACCAATAATATATGTTTAATTGTTATAATTGTATATTATTGTGAATAACCGTCATTTATGGTTTGTTCTTATAATAAAATCTGAAAATATTGTTTATAAAGATGATATAAATATAACTACGTTCGTAATAAGTGTTGTAATACATTAGTAATTATTACTAAAATTTTACTAAAACTATACCTAAGCCTACTCTTACACAGAACCCTACCTGTACCTATCCCTAACCCCTAGACTCCCCTGTTGGTGCCTAAACCTAAGACCCCCCTGTTGGTGCCTAAACCTAAGACCCCCCCTGTTGGTGCCTAAGTAACCCTCCCTGTACCTACCCCTAACCCCTAGACCCCCCTGTTGGTGCCTAAACCTAAGACCCCCCCTGTTGGTGCCTAAACCTAAGACCCCCCTGTTGGTGCCTAAACCTAAGACCCCCCTGTTGGTGCCTAAACCTAAGACCCCCCTGTTGGTGCCTAAACCTAAGACCCCCCTGTTGGTGCCTAAACCTAAGACCCCCCTGTTGGTGCCTAAACCTAAGACCCCCCTGTTGGTGCCTAAGTAACCCTCCCTGTACCTACCCCTAACCCCTAGACCCCCCTGTTGGTGCCTAAACCTAAGACCCCCCTGTTGGTGCCTAAGTAACCCTCCCTGTACCTACCCCTAACCCCTAGACCCCCCTGTTGGTGCCTAAACCTAAGACCCCCCTGTTGGTGCCTAAACCTAAGACCCCCCTGTTGGTGCCTAAACCTAAGACCCCCCTGTTGGTGCCTAAACCTAAGACCCCCCTGTTAGTGCCTAAACCTAAGACCCCCCTGTTAGTGCCTAAACCTAAGACCCCCCTGTTAATGCCTAAACCTAAGACCCCCCTGTTAATGCCTAAACCTAAGACCCCCCTGTTGGTGCCTAAACCTAAGACCCCCCTGTTGGTGCCTAAACCTAAGACCCCCCTTTATTATGTGGATAATTATGTTTTACTAATTGTGGATTAAAAAAATATTTTGCAATTTACGTTACGTACTGATCGCTTTATTTTGTGAATAATAATGTTTTACAAACAGTAAGGGATAAAACTTTAAATAATGTTTTAATTATTTAAATAAGATAAATATGTTTAGTATTTTCATAAACGTTATTCGGCACGGGTGCATTTTATAAACGTAAATCACCACAAGTTCAGTTATAAATCATTAAACAGCTCCGGGCGCCGTTTGTAAACTTTATTTAGCTCCTGGCGCCGTTTATAAACTTTATTTAGCTCCGGCGCCCTTTTTTCCTACCCGGCGCCCATTAAACGCTATTTATTATGGGAGTGAATGGCGGCGCCCTTTTTGTCCACTAGCGGCATGCGCCCTTTTTTCCCAGCTCCTCCCCCAGGAGTCTAACATTCTCATTAACAATGGCTATGAGTTTCTTTAATGTAGGGTCTTCATATTCAAATCTTCTGCTTAGTAATATGGCCACAATTATGTTGGTAACAGCTGTAGTAAGGATTGTCCGATTGTCAAATGGCTTCCCTGAAAATAGAACAGACATAAATAGTAAGTACAGCATAGTTTCACATTCTCCCAGCATTACATTTAGAGCATGCAGCCTGGTATTGTCCTAACTAAAGGAGTTATCAATTATACAAGCACTGTTCTATGTAGAATGAATTAGTTTAATCTAGGGATGGGACGAATCCACAATTTCTTCGAATCTGAATCCGAATCCGAATCTAAAAAGGTTCTCGAATATCTCGAACCTTTCGAATCCCGAATCTAACGAATCCTGCGATCCGTGGAATGGTTGCCCACAGTATAGGTAGGCAGGCTAGGTGCTCACACTATAGGTAGCTAGGTAAAGGTGCCTTCAGTATAGCTAGCTAGGCATAGGTGCCTTCAGTATAGCTAGCTAGGTATAGGTGCCTTCAGTATAGCTAGCTAGGTATAGGTGCCTTCAGTATAGCTAGCTAGGCATAGGTGCCTTCAGTATAGCTAGCTAGGTATAGGTGCCTTCAGTATAGCTAGCTAGGTATAGGTGCCTTCAGTATAGCTAGCTAGGCATAGGTGCCTTCAGTATAGCTAGCTAGGTATAGGGGCCTTCAGTATAGCTAGCTAGGCATAGGTGCCTTCAGTATAGCTAGTTAGGTATTGATGCCTTTAATAAAGCTAGCAAAGGGGCCTTTAGTATAGCTAGCAAGGTATAGGGGCCTTTAGTATAGCTAGTTAGGTATAGGGGCCCTCAGTATAGCTAGTTAGGTATAGGGGCATTCAGTATAGCTAGGTATAGGGGCATTCATTATAGCTAGGTATAGGGGCATTCAGTATAGCTAGGTATAGGGGCATTCAGTATAGCTAGGTATATGGGCATTCAGTATAGATAGGTATAGGGGCATTCAGTATAGCTAGTTAGGTATAGGGGCCCTCAGTATTGCTAGTTAGGTATATGGGCATTCAGTATAGCTAGTTAGGTATAGGGGCCCTCAGTATAGCTAGTTAGGTATAGGGGCATTCAGTATAGCTAGGTATAGGGGCATTCATTATAGCTAGGTATAGGGGCATTCGGTATAGCTAGGTATAGGGGCATTCAGTATAGCTAGGTATATGGGCATTCAGTATAGATAGGTATAGGGGCATTCAGTATAGCTAGTTAGGTATAGGGGCATTCAGTATAGCTAGTTAGGTATAGGGGCCCTCAGTATAGCTAGTTAGGTATAGGGGCATTCAGTAAAGCTAGTTAGGTATAGGGGCATTTGGTATAGCTAGTTAGGTATAGGGGCCCTCAGTATAGCTAGTTAGGTAAAAGGGCATTCAGTGTAGCTAGTTAGGTATAGGGGCATTTAGTGTAGCTAGTTAGGTATAGGGACCCTCAGTATAGCTAGTTAGGTATAGGGGCATTCAGTGTAACTAGTTAGGTATAGGGACCCTCAGTATAGCTAGTTAGGTATAGGGGCATTCAGTATAGCTAGTTTGGTATAGGGGCCCTCAGTATAGCTAGTTAGGTATAGGTGCATTCAGTATAGCTATTTCGGTATAGGGACCCTCAGTATAGCTAGTTAGGTATAGGGGCATTCAGTGTAGCTAGTTAGGTATAGGCGCATTCAGCGTAGCTAGTTAGGTATAGGCGCCTTGAGTATAGCTAGCCAGGGTACCCCTCCCTCTGTGTGCCTCCTCTGCTCACCCCCTACATAGAAAAAAAAAGCATCGGCTCACCTAACAAGGGCATCCAGCGCCGAATCCCGCTGCATCCCCGCGCAGCCGCCGATCCCCCGATCGTCCTCTTCCAACTCCCCCGCACCTCCTCCACTCGCCCCTTGCATAGATGTGAGCATTGGCTCACCTAACACCTGCCCTGGATTCCCTACCTGCCGCCAGCGCAGAGCCGCAGACCTCTTGTTTCCTCCTCTGTTGCCTCTAGTAACCGCCCGGCGCTTCAGTGATGACGCGTATGCAAAAGCGGATCACTAGGGGGAACAGAGGCGGAAGCAAGAGGTCTGCGGGTCTGCGGCTCTGCGCTGGCGGCAGGTAGGGAATCCAGGGCCGGTGTTAGGTGAGCCAATGCTCACATCTATGCAAGGGGCGAGCGGAGGAGGCGCGTGGGGGGGGGGGGTCGGAAGAGGACGAGCGGGGGATCGGCGGTTGCGCGGGGATGCAGCGGGATTCAGCGGATTCGTTAAGGGGGAAATTGCGTCGGGATTCTAATCTACGAATCTCGAATATTTCTCAATATTCGAGGGATTCGTGGATTCGCCGGATTCGCCGTCCCACCCCTAGTTTAATCCCTTTTAATCCCTTCCCTACTGTAATTAATGCAACAACCCTTTTTTCTCACAATCCTTTATACTTCCTGAATTTTATGCAGGCAAAGCATCTCCAGGAATATGTTTAGCTTCAGGAAAAATAAAAAGAGCAAACCCCCATTTTCTTGGAACGATCTTGTTTTGGCCTTCAACTATAGGAGATTTTAAAGAACAGTATATCAAATGACTAATACACAAGACCTCCTCCGGGAACTCTTCAAGCAAGTTGACAAAACTACTAATGAGATGTTGTAACAATCGGTGTAACACAGAGAGGATCAGATTATTGGTGATCTGCAGTATCACCAAAAATACAGATATATACCTGATTATTGATGATCTGCAGTATCACCGATAATCAGATATATTACTAACCTCTGGACACCTGAGTAATATGAGTGTTTGGTGCTACAGAAATACTTTGAGAACAAAATCAGGAGGACAGGTACAAAGGCAGTAAGGAATACTGCACTAGAGAATAAGTACCTTTCAGCAGCCTGAGAATCTCCCGCAGGGAGGAGTCAGACTGGGAGAGGAAAGGACCAGAGCGTGAGTGACACCAATGGAAGATGTCACTGACTGATCTGTGAACTATCTCTTAACTGAGGAGATAGTTCTCAAGGTCGGGTAAGCCAGGTCGGCAACACATGGACATACAAGGTACAAAGACAGGAGGCTGATTCGGTAATCCTAAGGCAAGCAGGGTTTGGCAACAGAGTATCAGATATAGCAAAGTACCAAATCAGTGAACAGAAGAGTGGTCAAGAAAGCAGTAAGTCATAACAGATAATAAACAATGCCTAGCCTTGGGTGTGAGCTCCGTGATCATCAACACCCTGGAACTAGTCTGACATGTAACAGAATGGTAACACAAGTCCCTAATCTTGGGTGTGAGGTCCTTGATCATCAACACCCTGGAACTAGTCTAAAGTATAACAGAATGGTAACACAAGTACCTAATCTTGGGTGTGAGGTCCTTGATCATCAAAACCCTGGAACTAGTCTGAAGTATAACAGAATGGTAACACAAGTCCCTAATCTTGGGTGTGAGGTCCTTGATCATCAAAACCCTGGAACTAGTCTGAAGTATAACAGAATGGTAACACAAGTCCCTAATCTTGGGTGTGAGGTCCTTGATCATCAACACCCTGGAACTAGTCTGAAGTATAACAGAATGATAACACAGAATCTGACAATAAGGTCTGAGTGCTTCCACGTAGTGATCGCAACGGCAGACAACCAGTGAATGACCAGCACCCAGTATATATAGCACAGCGCTCTCCAGCGCCTTCCCTAAGTGCTGGACCAATGGGAACTGGTTGAATCGTCAGCTGACCGGCTTGGTCAGCTGACTTCTTTCTGGCTGTCATAAAAGTTCTGCCTCTCAGCGCGCGCGCGCGCGTCCTTCTGAACCTGTGTGGACCATCAGTCCCAGCCACACCAGACATGTGTTGTGTACCACCCACCGCGCTGGACGCGGAACCAGCCTCACCGCTATCAGAGCATGCGGCGGTTTCTCCGCGTCTAGCCATACTGGCAGATGTAGACCCACGCGTGCAAACCGCCGCGTTGGATGCGGAATCAGCCGCCTTGTTCTGAGCACACGTGGCGGCTTTTCCGCGTTTTCTCACAGATGTCAAGACATAAATGACAATTAACACAAGGGCGATTCTATAGTAAACTAAAATTAAGACTAAAAAGGCTCCCAGAAAAGAACAGGAAGGCAAGCTACAGATAGAAAAATGTTACTCCTACCTGTGTTTGTAACTTGTATACTGTTCGGTAAAATGAGTAAGGAGCCTTAGGAGACCCTAGTATGATTTAACTGGTGTCGGAAGTGTTTATCCAACTTTGAACAGATTTTATAGCACCATAAGCCATCATTTCTATTTTCTCATCACCATACCTGGTCAGGAATTGTCGTAAGAACTCCCGTTTCCAAGTTGGTAGAGGAGTTGAAGGTAACTGCCTTGCCCACATGGGTTTTTCTCTGCTCCTTACCAGTTTCTAAAGATGTAGGGGTGGGGTGAGAAGGCAGTCTTTCTAAAACCGGCCACCAGAAAGCTGGTATATCCTGTTCTGGGTACTCCACACGTGTATGGTGAGCACTTCTGTGCAGTCCACGATAATCCCGGCCCAGGTGGATGCGTTCCCTCATATAGGGTATGGTGGAGCGCATCTGCACCTGGCTCCAGCTACATCACTGTGGACCATCACAGCAGACATTATACTGTCGGCTACTGATGGCCCCACATGATACGGAAGTAAGTGGGAACCGAGCCTCAGTATTTGTCTTATCACACAATCTATATTGCCTCATCTTTTTTTCTCTCCTTATCGGTTTAACCCATTAATTATCTTTCGGTATTTTTTTTTTATTATTTAAAGGAAAAGATAAGAAAGACAATTTAATTTGTGAGAGTTTTGTGAATCACCCTCCTAATCTATTTTATTTAAGGAATTATCTCTATAGTTCAGACAAAAAAATAAATAAGGTGAGATAATGTAAGAGGTCGTTTTTGTAAATCTACCCTTACATGTGAACTACTTCCAGTTCAGTCTAAACTGTATGGAGAAAACCAAAGGATCCCTGTTATAGTCACAAAGAGGGTCAGCATCCAGATATTAGAATCAGAGGTTTGGTTTTGCTGTGAAGCTTGGCTTGATGATCACTCACCTCCATGTGATCGGAATATCTCCATTAAACACTCAGCTTCCTCTGTAATCTTGTCTTCTATGAGTCTCTTCCCCATTCCGTAGTCACGTAGTGTGGACAGGGTGAACCGTCTCATCGCCTTCCAGCTCTCTCCATTGGAAAAGATGATGCCTGGAAAGAATCAATAGAAGATAGTGCTTCTGTATGAAGAGATGTGTTATTGCTACAAAGAAAACTTACAATATCATCATTCTCCAAATATTCATGTATTGTGTATCTCTATTAGTCAATTATCCTGTTTCAGCTTATATACAATTTAGGAGAAGAGGGTAAGCTGCAAGGCTTTCACAAATGTGCTCTGATTGGTTTATCCATCTGAAGGCCATTTTCACCACTGGTTTCGCAACAGACCTGTTCTTAATGTCACCCTTGTGAGTTTGTTCCACCACATTTTGTGTCCTCCTGATGTTGTCGGGGCTTTGCCACCCTGGTAAGAATACTACCCGATCTGAAGTGAATATTTACCGATCTAATTTCAATCAGGAAAATAGCAATCGTACTCTAACCAGAAATATATTTAAAGGGACACCGAGCAGTGCAGAAACTATGGAAAGATGCATATCATTTTAAAGCTCTCTTTCTCCTCTTTCCAATGATATATAAACCACCGCCCTACGCCTTTTAGTTTTCGCTATTTTCGCGATCAAAATTGCCGCGGCCGCGACTAAAAGGCGTAGGGCGACGATTTAGGTGTCGCAGAAAGAGGAGAAAGAGAGCTTTAAAATGATATCCATCTTTCCATAGTTATATTGTATTACACAGGGCGACTTTTTACAAGTCAGCAGCTCCATTCAGAAGAAAAAGTCGCCCTGTGTAATACAATGTAACTATGGAAAGATGGATATCATTTTAAAGCTCTCTTTCTCCTCTTTCTGGCGACTCCTAAATCTCTAAAATATTGGAAAGAGGAGAAAGAGAGCTTTAAAATGATATGCATCTTTCCATAGTTTCTGCACTGCTCGGAGTCCCTTGGCTTTCTCAAAATTTGGCCAGATCAAGACTTGTATCACCCTCATTTTGTATCAACTAATATAAAAATCGAATGAATATCGAGGGGTTAAAATAGTCTATTTCCTGGTGGAGTTTCAACCTGGAAAATATTAGAGAACTGCCTTGCTGCTGGTTTCAGTTCAATTTTGAAAATCTTCCTAATGTCAGCAACTAGCATTAGGAGGTCATAGCTGTAAGTCATGGCATGGGTCATGCTTATTCCCTTGCAGTAGGGAACAAACCAGTGTCCTTCACAGGCAGGTGACCTGCAGCTATGCTAAACTTGAAGAAATCCTGAGGAGGTTCAGCAAGATTCATCAGCAGGCTTTTGAAGGCCTCACAGTGACTTTCTGGTGTGTTGGGGGTAAGTACCCTTGTCCATGTCCCACAAGGAAGCCAAGTTCATTTTTTTTCAAATTAATTTGCTTTTGTATGTTCCCTTTCTCTAGTGTGCAAAAATCCATTTGTGGGGTGGATAGGCTTGAGAAAGGAGTCAATGCTCTGAAACACTGCTTAATGTGTTCATCTGTGCATTATTGTTGCACAGATCAACTGCCTAACGATGGCTCCACGCTGATTGGAGTGAGCAGCGCGGCAGCCCCAGGACCACTCCATGCCGATTGGTGTGAATGGCTGGGAATGGACTTTGCAGGGTATCCCTTTTGCAGGGCATCCCCGCTTGAATGATGGAGCGGAACTCCGTCATCAGTCTCCCAGCGGCAATCGCCGGTAGGGACTGTTAGACGGCAAAACCGCAGCCTAATAACATTGTACAGCGCTGCGATCTATGGCAGCGCTGTACTGGGAACAGCCGTGTGACACGGCTGTCCCCTCCAGAGGCTCAGAAGTGATTGGTTGTCATAGGCTGATGCCTATGGCAGCCGATCACGGTGATTGGCTGGCGGGGGATTAAAAAAATAATAAATAAATATGCAATTTTATTATAAAAATGATAACAAAAATATTTGTCAAAAAATTAAATAAATAAACACTGGGGGAGCGACCAGACCCCACCAACAGAAAGCTCTGTTGGTGGGGAGAAAAAGGGGGGGGATTACTTGTGTCCTGGGTTGTACGACCCTGCAGTGAGGCCTTAAAGCTTCAGTGGCCTAGTTTAGTAAAAATGGCCTGGTCACTAGAGGGGGTTTAACACCGCGTTCCTCAAGTGGTTAAGTCATATTTGACTATTTCTTGCATATCCTCATTCTAAGCATAGCTAACAGGCTAATTACTTTTACTTCTCTCTGAAGTTGCATTTCTCAAATATTCCTACTTCCTGCTTGTAGACTAGCAGCAGGGGCTTCCACACAGCCTGACCCCCAGGTGGCCTCCCCTGACTGTTCCCCGTGGTCCCCGCATGTTTTGTAGTTCAGCTGCTTTGAAATATCTCACCTGTCCCGGGTAGCGGCTTCAGCCCCATTGCCTGCATCTTCTCTAGCCGGCGCATGTTATGTATAAATAACATACCCCAGCATAGAAAAGAGGCAGACAACAGGACTGAAGATAGAAATTGGGGCGGAGACAGTGCCAGGACAGGTGCGACATTTCAAGGCAGCTGAACTACCAAACATGCAGGGGCCACAGGGAGCAGTCAGGGGGAGGCCACCTAGGGGGTCCAGTGTTGCAGGGGCCCTAGGGCAATTGCCCCCTTTGCCTCAATGGCAGTACCCTGGGGGTGACATATGAGGAATGGTACTTCATAGAGACAATGTAAACTTGTAACTTATCATGCTTTAGGCTGCTTTCACAGTTAGATGTTACAGGCGCACATTAGAGCAGCCTGTAACGCAGCCCACCGCACAGTAATGAAAAGAGAATGGGCTGTTCACAGTGCCCACATTGCGTTACATTGTAACGCAGCATGTCAAGTTAAAGTGCTGCATGCTGTACGTTATAAGCGGCTAAGCTGCGTTAGACTGTTTGCACATGCTCAGTAGTGTTGGAGGAGGACGTCTCCCCTCCTCCTCCTCAGCCAGCCACATGGCTAATTAATATTCACTGCAGGGTGTGACGTGCAGTGTTTACTTCCTGGAGCGGCCGCTCTGTGCGGCGATTGGCTGGCGGGACCACATGATGCCAAGAGTACGCATCACGGCATCACGGACGCCAGAGTGAGCTGCACAACGCGGCTCAGTCTGATGTCCACATCCAACACCACCAGGCGTTGCGTTAGGGGCACGTTATGCGACCATAACGTCTCCTAAAACGCAACGTCCTGGTGGGAAAGTAGTCTTAGAGAAGAGAATGCACAAATGCCTTTTAGTAAAAAAAAAAAAAAAATTGCAAAACACAAGCACAACTGCAACTTTTACAGGATCCAGAGCCTGCCTTCTAGATAGCGCTGCATAATATGTTGGCACTTTATAAATACAATAAATAATAATAATAATAATAATAATAATAATAATAATAGGTGAAAGCCGATTTCTAAGTATGAAGAATAACATAATTTTTTTTTTTTTATTTTACCCGAGGCACATATTGTTTGTATCTGATATTGTTTTATATTCCTTATTGCATACAACTAATAGTTACCATCTCCTCCTAAGACTCTTTCCAGCACGGGTGACCATGGCCTGTTTGAAAATTCCTCAGCGTGATCAATTAAGGCATCTTTTATAGTCTCTAAGCCACAGAGAACAACCATCCTTTCCAAACCAATACGCACACCTAATACTGGGCCGTAAGTCTTGGACAACTGCGAAAGAAGAGACAGAGGGACGCTTTACAGGTCAATTCAAAAACATTCACGATGAGGCATAGATGAAATCATGTGGTGCAGACCCCACTACAGTAGGTGACACCATGTATCTCTGGCTTATGTCGGAATTCCAAAATAGGAAACATTAAGACAAAAGGAGAGAACCAAGAGCCTCTTATAGTGTAATACGTTTGTAGGTACTAATCTGAGGGTGAAGGGATAATACTCACAAAATAAGGTTGCCTTAGAGAAAACCAATTACTAGGCAGATGTGGATCACAAACCCATCTCACACTTGGGTCAAGGTAGTTGTCATACTACAGGGAAGGATAGGGAGGGTAAAAATACCCACCAACCACCACCAAGGTAAACTTACTGAGCAGGAGGAAAGAGGGGCCATTGCAGCCACCACACATATGGACATTCAGTCGGGAGGAGGAAATCAATGTCCTTTACAAAGGACTAGAGGACATGATCTCCGCATGGAGGAAAAATGTTTTAGCCATTTATTTAGGAAAGGGTTCTTTACAGTAAGAGTAGTTATGGCAAATTGTATATCTGCATTTAAAGGGGGCTTAGATGCTTTCCTTGCGTTGAAAGACATCCATGGCTACAATTACTAGGAATGCCCAATGTTGATCCAGGGATTTTATCTGATTGCCATCTGGAGTCGGGAAGGAATTTTTTCTCTTTTGGAGCTAATTGGACCATGCCTTGCAAGGGTTTTTCGCCTTCCTCTGGATCAGCAGGGATATGTGAGGAAGCAGGCTGGTGTTGTACTTTGTTCTCTGGTTGAACTCGATGGACCTATGTCTTTTTTCAACCCAAATAACTATGTAACTATGTAATGAGCAACGTCAATGTTAGTCAGAAAGAGATATCCCACTACACTGATGATTAGATAAAAGTCAAATCTTTATTGCAGCATCTATGGACACACAGCAAAACAGCTAATGCCTATCGGAGAAAGTATATCTCCTTTGCCATAGCTATAACCAAAGAGCTATGCTTGCTCCGATATGCATGAGTTGTTTTGCTGTGCATCCGTAGATGCTTCAATAAAGATTGGACTTTTATCTAATTATTGGTGTAGCATGATCTCTTTTTCACCACCAATTTAGGTAACAATTAATTAAGTAGGAGGCGGCACACAAAATAAAAGTTTACAAACAGTTTAAAAATGAAGGTGAGGTGCTTACTTTCCACCTCCAAGGATAAAAAAGCATACGTTCAAAAAAGATGTTTCTTTGGACAGAGAAGGAAAAACTAGCATGTATTAAAAAAAAAGTGTTCATTTGGGCACAAAAGATTAGAAGGGTTCTGTGGGCCTTAAAAAAAAGTGTCACTTACCTGGAGCTTCCACCGGACCCCTGCAGCTATTAAGTCCCACGCCGTCACTGAAGCCCCCTCCGTTCTTCGCCGCCGGTGACCTGCTAATTAATCGTCTAACTAAATGAATACCACTGCATCCTCGCTCCCACGCGTGTCATCGGAAGCTCAAGAAAACTTCATACTGTACTTGCGCAGTAAGCTCCTGATGACACGCGCAGGAGAGAGGACGCGTGCGGCCACGGCCTTAGCCGCAGTGCTATTCATCTAGTTAGACGAATAATTAGCAGGTCAACGCCGCCAAATAACGGAGGTGGCTTCAGTGACGGCGTGGGACTGAATAGCTGCAGGGGGTGGTAGAAGCCTCAGGTAAGTGACTTTTTGTTTTGTTTTTTAAGGCCCACAGAACCCCTTTAAGGGAAAATAAACATCTATGCAAAGAGATGTTTATTATGGACACAGAAGACTAAGGAACAACAAGCATGTACTCAAGCAGATGTTTGTTTTAACACAGAAGATGCGACTATTCCTCAGTAGGAATAGGCGAGCAAATAGTAATGAGCAAAATCAGGAGAAGTGTGTATGTGACAAATACGCTTTTGATAATTCTCACCCACCACACCCCTTCTTTTCCAGAACACAGCATAATCTGTAATAGAGTAAAACTAGGCATAGCGTAATATGTCGGTATCTTAGGCCCAGTTCCCATCAGCTTTTGCTAGCAGATCCGGCCATACGGTTCCATGGGCCATTCCACCGAACGGACAAAAAATGCTGCAGGACCTAATTTCCTGGACCATTTCGCTGAGTGGAATAGAAATGGAAGGTTTTGCAGTGCAATAGAGACCAATGGAAAATGGATGTTTTACAACACACCAGCTGTAAAACGGATCGTTTTCACCGGATCCAGATGGCCGCCATGGCTGGATCCGTACGGCTGGTTTTGTTAAAAAAAGCAAATGTGAACCGGGCCTACGGGAACACAGTATGCAAAACAAACATATATGGACCTGTGGACAGGTCCCCCGATCTCAGACTGTCCATACAATCTCCTCTGGTTACAGAGCACCTAAACTGTTTACCCTTACTAGCGCCACTGCTTTCCCTAGTTTCAATTAATTACAGATTATGATGTTCTGGAAATTAAGGGGTGGGGTGTACGAGAGTCACAAAAAATGTATTTGCCACTGTCCTGAACAAGGGGTGGATAAGAACTGGTAAGCAGTTTGACCTGGGGGTGAATTGTGGTGAACTGGTGTATCTTTGGTGAAGGCCACATACACTGCTACCATGATTGTTCTGCTGTCTATGGTGCTTGCGAGTATAAACAAAACAATACTACACTATGTCCAGATCTCCTCTTATGCAGGACTTATAGAAGCATGATGAGAAGCTGATGACATGAAAACGCGATAGGAATTATTTGAGGGTTCAATAACATTGATAAAGAATTGAATGCGGCAAACTTGGGGTAAATTGAAGCGGATCAGTGAATAATGGCGCAGTACTGCATAATAATGGAGCACAGGGAAAAAAGAAGTAACATTATTTATCAATAGCGCTGTTCATTTGCCAAACAGCAGGCCTTATTGAGCACAGTAACGTTATTTATCAATAGCGCCCAACATAAGCCAAACTGCAGAAGTTATTTTACTGCCAAACGGTGAATGGATTTAATGTAACACTGTCAAGGTTAGGGTTAAGCAACACCAGGGGAGATTTAGGGTTGGGCACCACCAGGGAGGTCTTAGGGTTAGACACCATCAGGGGGTGGTTAGGGTTAGGCACCATCAGGGGGGTGCTTAGGGTTAGGCACCACCAGAGGGGTGGTTAGGGTTAGGCACCACCAGGGGGGGTTTAGGTGTTAGGGATAGGTACAGAGAGGGCTCTGTTTGTTAACGCTAAATAACAATAAGGCTTTAACGCCAAATAACGATAAGGCTTTAACGTTAAATAGCGATAAGCGACAAACGGATTAGCGGCAACACCGTGCGCCATTATTCGCAGGCGCCATTTTCAGATAGATCCAAATTGAAGTATTGGGACACATGTAGTGAGCATTTACAGTGCAGTGTTTTTTTCTGTCATTTCATTTTGGTTATTCTGGTGTCTCCACCATATGATCTATACCACTAAGGGTGATGCTACTCTATAACTGTAATCTAGTGCAGCGTGCCAGGGGTAAAAGAAAAAACATACAGTATATTAGCATACTGTACATTACCCATTATTACTATATAGCAGGAAAGTAGAAGGTAGTGTATACAGCTGAGTTGTGTTGTGATCTGGAAATCAGGAGTTGTATGGATAAGACACATTGTGGAGGGCTTTATACTTTAGAGTTAGAAATTGAATTGGATCCTTTAGCTACATACACACGTCTGACTTTTACAAACTACCGGTTGTCAGACCCGCCCACGGGTCGTTCTGACGACAGTTTACTGGTGTGTACAGTCTGTTGTCAGGCTGATAAGGCTGGCATTGACTGATCCGCTTGGCGGATCAGTCAAAACCAACCTTATCAGCCTGACGACAGACTGTACACACTGGAAAACTGTCATCAGAACGACCGCCCCCGGGCGGATCTGACGACCGGTAGTTTGTAAAAGTCAGCCGTGTGTACGAACCTTTAGAATAACTGACAGATTATAGGGAGCTTAGCAGAGAGGAGAAAGAGTAAACAGTGAGAGGAGTCTAATAAGACAAAAGCAAATATTGGCTGATATAAGGTCAGTGATCTGTATTACCTCTATCAATGCTTTATGAGGTTTCTGCATGTCAATTTGGTGAATATTTCCGATGATCGGCAATGGTCGGGGTCCTGGAGGGAAGTTCTTATACTTGTTCCTTTTTTTACTGCTGTACACATAGGCCAAAAAGAGGATGACAACGATGGATAGGAGAATGGTCACCGGATCCGCCGCAAACATGGCTTCAGTAATGTCTAAGGAGGAGATACATATAACAAATACCACTGTTAATGAATTAGATAAAATATACTTAACTGTTCATGTGCATGAAGTTATATTCAAGCTCCTCTTTAAAGGACAACTATCAAAAGCAAATGTAATTTTATAACTCACATAAAAAGATCTAGCAGTTCTAGCAGCTGGCCTGGCATGTAACAATACAGCCCAGCTTTCAAAGAATTAGCCTGAGACCAGAGCTCTGTTTACATTCTGAGCATTTCTATGGTGGACTGTACCATGCAGAGATAGGGGTTTATTCCAAACACACCCAGCACCAGAATCAGTCCTTGCTGGCTGGGATCTTCTGAGATTTCTTCTGGACAGTCAGCAGAGACTCAGGACCAGAGAGTACAGAGATCCTGTGATTTCTTACACAATGCTCAGCTGCTTCTCCTAGCTCTGTACACCCAAAGTCTCTGCTTCCTGCCATTCTGAGGTCAGCTCAGTTACAAGATTACAGCCGAGGAGGACTAATGATTCTTTAGGCAAGAGTAAGAAGAAAGGAAGTTTTTCTTTTCTTTACCAGTTTGCAGTGCAGTTGCAGAATCTCTTGGCTGAGCTCACAGGATCAGTGATAAGAGAGGTCAGTCCTGGCAGTGCAGGTTTAAACAGTAAATTCCTGTCCCTACGTCAATAATAACAGGAAGTCAGCCCCCCCCCCCTCCTGTCTACATGGTACAGTCCTTAAAGTGAAACACAGACAAGGAAATAAGTGCTGTAATATATAAGGCATTTATTTCATTCACGCAATGATTTAAGTCAAACGAAAGCCTTGTCTTGTCACTTTATTTAGAAAGCTGTTGTTTGAGAGAAAAATATAACTTAAGATGCTAATAACTCTGTCTTGCATGAAAATTTAATACAGAATTTTAAGTGTCAGTGTAATAATAATAATAATAATAATAATTTGTGTCACCTATACTGGACCTTAAAGTGTACCAGAGATGGTACACTAAGCTTAATTTATACATATCCAGAGCTTCCTCTAGCCTGATGGGCAGTGCTGTGTCCCTTGCCTTCCTCTTCAGCCCCTCCGTTCTGGTGCTATGACTCCCGGTAATCCGGTCCGTCGAGCACCCACCCCTACCGCGTTCCCATCCCCTGGAATGTTCTGCGCCTGCATAGTAGTACTACACAGGCGCAGAACATTCCAGGGGGTGGGAGTGTGTTGATGGGTGCATGCACAGAAGGCCACGACTGCACGGATTACCGGTAGTCAAAGCGGCTTAATGTAGCGGCTGAGGAGGACAGCGATGGACTCAGCGCTGCTCATGGGGCTGGAGGAAGCCCGGTTAAGTAGAAATAAGTGCTAGTGAACCATCTCTGGTTCACTTTAGGATCCACAAACACCTTTAAAGGAAACCTGAGATTGGGAAAAATAAAAAGATATATATACATACCAGGGGCTATCTCCGGCACCCTTCAGGCTATTCGCTCCTTCGCTGTCCTGCCGGCCTGCCTTGATCCTCCGCTAGCCAGCCTGTTAAGTCCTTCAATCAGGGTGTTCCGTGCATGCGTGGGAGAATTCTGCATTTGGACAGTACTACTGCACAGGTGCAGAACGCTCTTGGCAACAGGAGCATGATGGGGTGTGAGCACGCAGCCAGATTACACACGTGCAGACTCATCCCAACTGAAGGAATTACCGGGCCGGTTAGAGGAGGATTAAATTGAGGTGGCCCGGGAGGTACACTTAAATGACTGCCACCCATAGCGATTGGAGGCGATCCCTATGGTGACCATTCCTCAATGCCAGATGTGTAACAATAGACCCGGTGAACACCGTGACAGGGTAGGACTGGGCGCTATGGGGGCCTGTACCTCCTCTTTATTTACCTGCCTGCTCTCATCACATCGAGTATCTTCTTCCTCCCAGGAGCCACTCTCTTTATGCTGCCCTCTTCTGGCTTCTGATTACTAGGGGTAAGCATCAGGAGCTGGGCATCCTACAGGGCAAGTGGCTCTCGGAAGGAAGGGGAGACCAGAAACAATGAGAACAGGATTTACATAGCTCTACTGTGCTCTGCAAGGGGAAAGGGTGGAGAGCTCTTAGGGAGGGGGGGGGGTTGCTGCAGGGGGCCCAGAGGGGTATAGTTACACCCCTAGACAATGCATTACAGATGCATGTTGGCTAGTGATGTATCTGGACAGTATGAGGAGCCCCTAAATTGTCACCCTAGCAATTGGATCCAATCTTCAGCCTCAGGGCACAGTGTAGGAGGGGAGCACAACTCACTCTGCTATTATTCCGCTATTGTGTTTAAAGCAGAGAGAAATAAGAAAAGGGGATACATGGAAGTGACTGCAAGCCGCATAAGGAGAGATTAAGGTGTTGGGGGCCCTGGGGCGCCCCTTAGTCTAATAGTAATCAGTGTGTGATGGCTGGGAGGAATGGAGGGACGCACTTTGGTGTTTCAGCCTTGGGTGCTGGTGGACCTTGTCCCAGCTCTGAATGCATCAGCTGTATTTGATTGGCCCAATACAAACGTTTCATACATTTGCATAAAATTGGCATATCATTTACAACTCAGGCCTCAATTCACGGCGCTTTATCAAACACTTTATCAAACGTTTGATAAATTACCTCATGGGTAAAATCTAATTTTGAATTCACTAAGGTGATATATATTCATCGAATGTTTTATCGATAAAACGCTCAATAAATATATAACACCTTAGTGAATTCAAAATTAGATTTTACCCATGAGGTAATTTATCAAACGTTTGATAAAGTGTTTGATAAAGCTAAGGGAATTGAGACCTATGGTATTGGAGTTAAATCTCCTTTGTCTGTGTTTACAGTGTGTGTGTTTTAATTGTTTTCATGCAGTGTCTGTGTATTTTTACAGTTATTTATTTTAATGGCTCATAAAATGAATTATCCTATATAAACGAATCCACAGTTGTAATTATGCACGGCAAAACTCACTGTGGCCAGTCGACAGTTAAACTGCACTGTTAGCAAGCAGCAACTGGTAATTCAACAGCCGATCTGCCAGCAATCTTATATAATAAAAGGCAGTTGTAATGCGACATGGACGTAGTGCTGCATACTCTTATTACGACTGCCTACTGCGCTGGCACAGGGTCGGACTGGGCCACAGTAGTACAGTTTTTTCCCTCGGTGGGCCCTGCCTCCAGGTCTCTGGTGGGCCCCCTCCCTCCTTGTCTGACAGAGCTCCAATTGCTGCCTGCAGCACAAAAAGTCTCTTCTCAGTGCTGTAATCACTCATGCTGAGAGCAGTGGTGTAGCTAAGGAGCTGTAGGCCTCGATGCAAATTTTACAATGGGGCCCCCCAAGCACTCTATACATAACAATTGATACGACGCACCAAAACCTGCCAATGGTAACTACAGTGTCAGAGGTGCAAGAAAAGGGATGGGAAATAGCTTGTTAATGATTACCACAAGGGCCCCGGTGCCGTCGCAACCTCTGCGGTCGCAACCTCTGCAAAGAAGGACATTACTTTATATTGAACGAGGGGACTCTAGGCAAAGTTTTGCTGGGCAGCAGTGTCTCTGAATTACAATGCTGCTAAAATCATGTACATTTGGCCCTGTCCATAATACATCATGACCACGCCCACCTTCCGGTGCATGGCAACGCCCTTTTTTCACCGCAATCATGGGATGTGTGGGCCCCTGGTTGAAATTTCTTTGGTGGGCCCCCAGTGTCCCAGTCCGACCCTGCGCTGGCAGCGAGGAAGGGAGAGGCAAGGGGGTGCCCCGAAGCGTCTATGGGTGGCGGCTTAGTGTGAGCAGCGTAATTGTGGTCCAGTAGCTTAGTGCGGCGGATTAAGAGGAAATTTAACCTCGGATTGAACTTCATCCCAATCACTAGCCGATAACCCCTTTCCCACGAGAAATCTTTAAAGGAGAACTGAAGTGAGAAGAATGTGGAGGCTGCCATATGTATTTACTTTTACATAATACCAGTTGCCTGGCAGCCCTGCTGGTCTATTTGGCTGCAGTAGTGCCTGAATCACACCGGAAAAAGCATGCAGCTGATCTTGTCAGATCTGACAATAATGTCAGAAATATCTGATCTGCTGCATGCTTGTTCAGGGTCTATGGCTAATAGTACTAGAGGCAGAGGATCAGCATGATTGGCCGGCAAATAAATATGGAATAAGGAAATATATATGGCAGCCTTCATAGCCCTCTCGCTTTAGTTGTCCTTTAATTTTTCTCATACAGATCATCAGGGACATCTCTATGGCTGACATTGTGGTGAAACATCATGACTATGGTCCTTGTCTGTGAACTTTGTTGCATTGTGGGAAATAGGGGCTTTTTCCAACTGACAAGCATACAGTATTTATTTCCCTTTGCGCAATGTTCATTTACTGATAGTTCTATACACAGACATTCCCTGGCAGGATGTTGCTACCAGCATACCTCCCAACTTTTTCAGATGAGAAAAAGGGACACTTAAGCCACACCCCTGCCACACCCCTGATCACACCCCACCACACCCGTAGTCTTGCATACCATAAAGATTTCAAAAGAAAAATATGGTGTTTTATAATTCAAACCACACTGGTCCTTTTTATCCTGGATCATTTTCCTTCATATTAACATTTTAAAATTAGTAATATATCAATTTAAAGGATGGGAATAAAGTTTAGAGTCAGTCAAACACATTTTTTAAGTAGAGAAATATATATATATTTACATAGAAAGAGGTACAAAGTCCTGAAAGAGGGACAAATGAGGAGGAAAGAGGGACTGTCCCTCAAAAAGAGTTTGGAGCTATGGCTACCAGTGATACATTTCAGAATGTAAATCAGGGAGAAGAAAGATTTTACAACAGAGAAACACTGACTAAAGAATCTATAAATGAATATGGTAAAAAAAAAAATAGCAATTTTATTTATTACTAGGCCGAAGGCCCATTTAAAAAATGGGGTGCTAGGCTCTGGCCTCTCACCCTCATTAGCCGTGCACGCCTGCAGACCTCTGCACACACACATCCATGCACCGCGCCTGCCCACACCCGCCTCCCCTGACTCCGTCTCGCTCTAACTGCTGCAATTGTGCCGTGCACGCGCAGTAGCGCAGTAGCGCAAAAGCACAGACACACACACAGGAGAGACACAGGGGTTTTATAGGATAGGATGTTATTTTCACTAAAGTTCCTCTTTAGTGTGGAAGGTGCAGTTGTGGGTGGTGGCTTAGTGTGGAAGGTGCAGTTGTGGGTGGTGGCTTAGTGTGGAAGGTGCAGTTGTGGGTGGTGGCTTAGTGTGGAAGGTGCAGTTGTGGGTGGTGGCTTAGTGTGGAAGGTGCAGTTGTGGGTGGTGGCTTAGTGTGGAAGGTGCAGTTGTGGGTGGTGGCTTAGTGTGGAAGGTGCAGTTGTGGGTGGTGGCTTAGTGTGGAAGGTGCAGTTGTGGGTGGTGGCTTAGTGTGGAAGGTGTAGTTGTGGGTGGTGGCTTAGTGTGGAAGGTGCAGTTGTGGGTGGTGGCTTAGTGTGGAAGGTGCAGTTGTGGGTGGTGGCTTAGTGTGGAAGGTGCAGTTGTGGGTGGTGGCTTAGTGTGGAAGGTGCAGTTGCGGGTGGTGGCTTAGTGTGGAAGGTGCAGTTGTGGGTGGTGGCTTAGTGTGGAAGGTGCAGTTGTGGGTGGTGGCTTAGTGTGGAAGGTGCAGTTGTGGGTGGTGGCTTAGTGTGGAAGGTGCAGTTGTGGGTGGTGGCTTAGTGTGGAAGGTGCAGTTGTGGGTGGTGGCTTAGTGTGGAAGGTGCAGTTGTGGGTGGTGGCTTAGTGTGGAAGGTGCAGTTGTGGGTGGTGGCTTAGTGTGGAAGGTGCAGTTGTGGGTGGTGGCTTAGTGTGGAAGGTGTAGTTGTGGGTGGTGGCTTAGTGTGGAAGGTGCAGTTGTGGGTGGTGGCTTAGTGTGGAAGGTGCAGTTGTGGGTGGTGGCTTAGTGTGGAAGGTGCAGTTGTGGGTGGTGGCTTAGTGTGAAAGGTGCAGTTGTGGGTGGTGGCTTAGTGTGGAAGGTGCAGTTGTGGGTGGTGGCTTAGTGTGGAAGGTGCAGTTGCGGGTGGTGGCTTAGTGTGGAAGGTGCAGTTTTGGGTGGTGGCTTAGTGTGGAAGGTGCAGTTGTGGGTGGTGGCTTAGTATGGAAGGTGCAGTTGTGGGTGGTGGCTTAGTGTGGAAGGTGCAGTTGTGGGTGGTGGCTTAGTGTGGAAGGTGCAGTTGTGGGTGGTGGCTTAGTGTGGAAGGTGCAGTTGCGGGTGGTGGCTTAGTGTGGAAGGTGCAGTTGTGGGTGGTGGCTTAGTGTGGAAGGTGCAGTTGTGGGTGGTGGCTTAGTGTGGAAGGTGCAGTTGTGGGTGGTGGCTTAGTGTGGAAGGTGCAGTTGTGGGTGGTGGCTTAGTGTGGAAGGTGCAGTTGTGGGTGGTGGCTTAGTGTTGAAGGTGCAGTTGTGGGTGGTGGCTTAGTGTGGAAGGTGCAGTTGTGGGTGGTGGCTTAGTGTGGAAGGTGCAGTTGTGGGTGGTGGCTTAGTGTGGAAGGTGTAGTTGTGGGTGGTGGCTTAGTGTGGAAGGTGCAGTTGTGGGTGGTGGCTTAGTGTGGAAGGTGCAGTTGTGGGTGGTGGCTTAGTGTGGAAGGTGCAGTTGTGGGTGGTGGCTTAGTGTGAAAGGTGCAGTTGTGGGTGGTGGCTTAGTGTGGAAGGTGCAGTTGTGGGTGGTGGCTTAGTGTGGAAGGTGCAGTTGCGGGTGGTGGCTTAGTGTGGAAGGTGCAGTTTTGGGTGGTGGCTTAGTGTGGAAGGTGCAGTTGTGGGTGGTGGCTTAGTATGGAAGGTGCAGTTTTGGGTGGTGGCTTAGTGTGGAAGGTGCAGTTGCGGGTGGTGGCTTAGTGTGGAAGGTGCAGTTGCGGGTGGTGGCTTAGTGTGGAAGGTGCAGTTGTGGGTGGTGGCTTAGTGTGGAAGGTGCAGTTTTGGGTGGTGGCTTAGTGTGGAAGGTGCAGTTGCGGGTGGTGGCTTAGTGTGGAAGGTGCAGTTGCGGGTGGTGGCTTAGTGTGGAAGGTGCAGTTGTGGGTGGTGGCTTAGTGTGGAAGGTGCAGTTGTGGGTGGTGGCTTAGTGTGGAAGGTGCAGTTGTGGGTGGTGGCTTAGAGTGGAAGGTGCAGTTGTGGGTGGTGGCTTAGTGTGGAAGGTGCAGTTGTGGGTGGTGGCTTAGTGTGGAAGGTGCAGTTGCGGGTGGTGGCTTAGTGTGGAAGGTGCAGTTGTGGGTGGTGGCTTAGTGTGGAAGGTGCAGTTGTGGGTGGTGGCTTAGTGTGGAAGGTGGAGTTGCGGGTGGTGGCTTAGTGTGGAAGGTGCAGTTGTGGGTGGTGGCTTAGTGTGGAAGGTGCAGTTTTGGGTGGTGGCTTAGTGTGGAAGGTGCAGTTTTGGGTGGTGGCTTAGTGTGGAAGGTGCAGTTGCGGGTGGTGGCTTAGTGTGGAAGGTGCAGTTGTGGGTGGTGGCTTAGTGTGGAAGGTGCAGTTGTGGGTGGTGGCTTAGTGTGGAAGGTGCAGTTGTGGGTGGTGGCTTAGTGTGGAAGGTGCAGTTGTGGGTGGTGGCTTAGTGTGGAAGGTGCAGTTGCGGGTGGTGGCTTAGTGTGGAAGGTGCAGTTGCGGGTGGTGGCTTAGTGTGGAAGGTGCAGTTTTGGGTGGTGGCTTAGTGTGGAAGGTGCAGTTGTGGGTGGTGGCTTAGTGTGGAAGGTGCAGTTGTGGGTGGTGGCTTAGTGTGGAAGGTGCAGTTGTGGGTGGTGGCTTAGTGTGGAAGGTGCAGTTGTGGGTGGTGGCTTAGTGTGGAAGGTGCAGTTGTGGGTGGTGGCTTAGTGTGGAAGGTGCAGTTGTGGGTGGTGGCTTAGTGTGGAAGGTGCAGTTGTGTGTGGTGGCTTAGTGTGGAAGGTGCAGTTGTGGGTGGTGGCTTAGTGTGGAAGGTGCAGTTGTGGGTGGTGGCTTAGTGTGGAAGGTGCAGTTGTGGGTGGTGGCTTAGTGTGGAAGGTGCAGTTTTTTGGTGGTGGCTTAGTGTGGAAGGTGCAGTTGCGGGTGGTGGCTTAGTGTGGAAGGTGCAGTTGTGGGTGGTGGCTTAGTGTGGAAGGTGCAGTTTTGGGTGGTGGCTTAGTGTGGAAGGTGCAGTTGTGGGTGGTGGCTTAGTGTGGAAGGTGCAGTTGTGGGTGGTGGCTTAGTGTGGAAGGTGCAGTTTTGGGTGGTGGCTTAGTGTGGAAGGTGCAGTTGTGGGTGGTGGCTTAGTGTGGAAGGTGCAGTTGTGGGTGGTGGCTTAGTGTGGAAGGTGCATTTTTGGGTGGTGGCTTAGTGTGGAAGGTGCAGTTGTGGGTGGTGGCTTAGTGTGGAAGGTGCAGTTGTGGGTGGTGGCTTAGTGTGGAAGGTGCAGTTGTGGATGGTGGCTTAGTGTGGAAGGTGCAGTTGTGGGTGGTGGCTTAGTGTGGAAGGTGCTGTTGTGGGTGGTGGCTTAGTGTGGAAGGTGCAGTTGTGGGTGGTGGCTTAGTGTGGAAGGTGCAGTTGCGGGTGGTGGCTTAGTGTGGAAGGTGCAGTTGTGGGTGGTGGCTTAGTGTTGAAGGTGCAGTTGTGGGTGGTGGCTTAGTGTGGAAGGTGCAGTTGTGGATGGTGGCTTAGTGTGGAAGGTGCAGTTGTGGGTGGTGGCTTAGTGTGGAAGGTGCAGTTGTGGGTGGTGGCTTAGTGTGGAAGGTGCAGTTGCGGGTGGTGGCTTAGTGTGGAAGGTGCAGTTGTGGGTGGTGGCTTAGTGTGGAAGGTGCAGTTGTGGGTGGTGGCTTAGTGTGGAAGGTGCAGTTGTGGGTGGTGGCTTAGTGTGGAAGGTGCAGTTGTGGGTGGTGGCTTAGTGTGGAAGGTGCAGTTGTGGGTGGTGGCTTAGTGTGGAAGGTGCAGTTGCGGGTGGTGGCTTAGTGTGGAAGGTGCAGTTGCGGGTGGTGGCTTAGTGTGGAAGGTGCAGTTGCGGGTGGTGGCTTAGTGTGGAAGGTGCAGTTGTGTGTGGTGGCTTAGTGTGGAAGGTGCAGTTGTGGGTGGTGGCTTAGTGTGGAAGGTGCAGTTGTGGGTGGTGGCTTAGTGTGGAAGGTGCAGTTGTGGGTGGTGGCTTAGTGTGGAAGGTGCAGTTGTGGGTGGTGGCTTAGTGTGGAAGGTGCAGTTGTGGGTGGTGGCTTAGTGTGGAAGGTGCAGTTGTGGGTGGTGGCTTAGTGTGGAAGGTGCAGTTGTGGGTGGTGGCTTAGTGTGGAAGGTGCAGTTGTGGGTGGTGGCTTAGTGTGGAAGGTGCAGTTGTGGGTGGTGGCTTAGTGTGGAAGGTGCAGTTTTGGGTGGTGGCTTAGTGTGGAAGGTGCAGTTGCGGGTGGTGGCTTAGTGTGGAAGGTGCAGTTGTGGGTGGTGGCTTAGTGTGGAAGGTGCAGTTTTGGGTGGTGGCTTAGTGTGGAAGGTGCAGTTGTGGGTGGTGGCTTAGTGTGGAAGGTGCAGTTGTGGGTGGTGGCTTAGTGTGGAAGGTGCAGTTTTGGGTGGTGGCTTAGTGTGGAAGGTGCAGTTGTGGGTGGTGGCTTAGTGTGGAAGGTGCAGTTGTGGGTGGTGGCTTAGTGTGGAAGGTGCAGTTTTGGGTGGTGGCTTAGTGTGGAAGGTGCAGTTGTGGGTGGTGGCTTAGTGTGGAAGGTGCAGTTGTGGGTGGTGGCTTAGTGTGGAAGGTGCAGTTGTGGATGGTGGCTTAGTGTGGAAGGTGCAGTTGTGGGTGGTGGCTTAGTGTGGAAGGTGCAGTTGTGGGTGGTGGCTTAGTGTGGAAGGTGCAGTTGTGGGTGGTGGCTTAGTGTGGAAGGTGCAGTTGCGGGTGGTGGCTTAGTGTGGAAGGTGCAGTTGTGGGTGGTGGCTTAGTGTGGAAGGTGCAGTTGTGGGTGGTGGCTTAGTGTGGAAGGTGCAGTTGTGGGTGGTGGCTTAGTGTGGAAGGTGCAGTTGTGGGTGGTGGCTTAGTGTGGAAGGTGCAGTTGTGGGTGGTGGCTTAGTGTGGAAGGTGCAGTTGTGGGTGGTGGCTTAGTGTGGAAGGTGCAGTTTTGGGTGGTGACTTAGTGTGGAAGGTGCAGTTGTGGGTGGTGGCTTAGTGTGGAAGGTGCTATTTTTTTTGACAAAATTCATGTCATTTTTGATGAATATAATAAAAACTAAACATTGCAGCAGCAATTAAATAGCACCAAAAGAAAGCTGTATTAGTGACAGGAAAAGGAGGTGAAATTCATTTAGATGGTAGGTTATGTGACCGAGCAATAAACCGTTAAAGCTGCAGTGGTCTGAATGGAAAAAAAGGCTCTGGTCCTTAAGGGGTTTTAAGACTGCAATCCTTAAGTAGTTAAAGAGACCTGGGTTCAAAACTCACAGATAGCTAGCGGACAACATCTCATAATAAACAAGATTATTGGTGTCACATATCCAGCAGGCATGGGGGTTAAACGCCTCTGCTGATGGCAAGGCCATTCTCATAGGTTGATTGATTTCAATAGGCCGTCATTCCTCCTCTGAATTTACATGCATGCAAATCACCCCTCATGGAAACAAGGCCTTATGGTTATTCCCTGTGTAGCTTATGCAGTTTTCTATCTGTGTGTTAGGGGCATAATCTGAGGTGTAGCAGGTGTTTTCAGAGACTGTGATTTAGAGAGGAACTGCAATGAAAATAACATAATGAAAAAAAAGTGCTTGTTTTTTACAATAATGATTTATAACTGATTTATTCAGTGTTTGCCCATTGTAAAATCTTTCCTCTTCCTGATTTACATTCTGGCAGTTATCACATGGTGACATCTTTACTGCTGGCAGGTGATGTCTGTGGAAAGAGATGATGCATTTTTGGTAGTTGGAAACAGCTATCATTTCCCACAGTGCAACAAGGCTCCCGCGGTGTGATGTTAGCACCATGGTCCTGACATCACACTGTGGGAGGGGTTTCACCACAATATCAGCCATACAGCGCCCCCTGATGATCCGTTTGAGAAAATGAAAAGATTTCTCATGGGAAAGGGGGTATCAGCTACTGATTGGGATGAAATTGAATCCTTTGCTACAGTTCTTCTTTACAGTACAAAGTGTTTCTGCTTATAGACTTCGGACATGTGAATTCAGCACTGCATAAAAGTGTTCAGAATAACACACTGCTGAAGTTGAATGAAGAAGAAACTTACAGTTCAGCACTGCAGAGGGAATGCTTGTTGCTGGGCCGGTCTTCTCTCTCTGCTCAGTCTCCTGATGAGACTCCTCTGCTGATAAAACCTCCTGCAAGTAATGTCCTTGTGTACTTTTGCACCGTTTAATCATTGCTCCACCCAACCATAAAGTGACGAGTTTGTTGCTGAACTGTGCACATGTCTAACACGTACAATCAGTAACTTGTGAACGACAAGTTATTATGAACCGATACACACTGTGATCACTCATTATTTTACAATAATGTGTATGGGAGATGCTGATTTAATTCATGGATGTTAGTAAAAAAGGTAAAAAAGTTTACCATTAAAGGAAACCTTAGCGCTGGGAAAAATGTAAAAACAGGGGAAGCAGGAATGTGTAGGAGGCTCCTTTCCTGACCACTCCTCCCCCACTCTCCTCCATCCCCCTCTGTTATGTTTTATTAACCCCTCCCCCAAAGCTATTTACAGGCCGGGAGCGTGGGTGAGCAGTGTGCAGGCAGTGCCCAGCTAAGCGTGCCCGTGAATGGGCACCTGCGGCCGGGAGCACTCTGCACACGTGCACGATGTCACAACATTGTAGTATGCATGCACAGAGTGCTCTCACCCATGGGCGCACAATCAGGGGCTCTTCCCATTGCAGTTTGTGCCTTTTCTGCAGGTGCCTTTGTAAGGCAGTTGTCCCTACGTGGGTGTTGGCCTTTCCACGGCTCAATATTTGTAGGCAGAGAGAACCAGGGCCGGTTTAAGCAACAATGGGGCCCCAGGGCAAAATTAACCTGGGGGGCCCCCCCAACATATACCCCGGAACAAAAATCGGCATTAGGGGACCTTTTTTGCAGCTGGTATAGTCAGGGTGTGAAGTCCCAATCGGTCAGAGCTCCACATTCTGGCTATCCCAGCCTGCATGGGGGACAAGGGGTTAAAAAGTTTCAGGAGGGGGGACCCCACATAATTTTTTTTTTAAAAATTCCCACACTCTAAACATAAAAAAAAATTGGGAAAATAGGAAAAAATGCCAGGGATCTTCATACAGCCATATTGCGGCTGTATAGCGATCCCTGGCCAAAGCGCTGCGGCTGCGTATAGACCCCCTGGAAACCCTGTCAGGAAATTTATTGCGCTTTCATTTGATGCATGTAAAATTACACTACCGTTAGGTTTGCTACTAAAAGTTATATTTACCGCAATTAAAACTATACTTTTTTCCTTCTAAACTTTAAAATTGATTTTCTCAAAAACTATAAGGTCTTTTTGAAAAATTGTTTTTTCCTCTTATTCCTAATGATCTCCTTAACATATCCTGCAAATTTAGGGTTTCTAGCATTTAAGGTGGATTTGCTATTAACCATTAAAGTCGGCAGGTTTTTAAATGTGTTTTTTTTCCTTTGAAACTTTAAAATCGATTTTCTCAAAAACTATAAGGCCGATTTGAAAAAAAATGTTTTCCTCTTGTAGCCACTGGGGGCCCCTACAAGCTCTGGGGCCCTGGGGCAGCTGCCTCCTTTGCCTTAATGGTAGCGCCGGCCCTGGAGAGAACAGATGGTATTGCTCTGATCTGAGGCAGAGAAATTAGAAAATTTCCAAACCGCTTGCCTCAGACACCTCATAAACTGCACCAACAGCAGGTACTTCATCATCATCCTCCTCACACGTTACGTCCATAGTGTCGCCTAACTCAGACATATGAGGTGGTGTAACTTGCTTAGCGCCTTCATCTTGTTGTAGCAGTAGTGGCTGTGAATCAGTTATTTCCCCACCAAATAACTCCTGCAAAGTGTCAAATGCAGCGGATGTGGGGCTTTTAGTAGTGCTGGTGGCTGCGGAAGATGAGGTGTTCTGTGTTAAATAGTCAACCACGCCCTGACAATCTTGGGAGTTGATGGGACGTGCCTTCTTCTGAGCACTGTACTTTGGTCCAGGACCGCACAAAATCACATCAGCAGGACCTCGCACAGACCTGCCGGGTGGCCTTCCTCTGGGTCTGCCTCTACCTCTGCCTCTATTGTCCGTTTTGTCCATATCGTGGGGGGGGGGGGGGTGAAGTGAAAGGTATGCACTGACTTGAATAATACAATGTGCAGTCACCTAGGTGCAGTTAGCAGGTATGCACGGAGTGGTATATCACACTGCATGCGCTCACATGGGTAGGTGGGTGCACTGAACACAACAGGTAGGTATATGCAGTGATGGGTATTACAAATGTGCACCTGTCACACACATGTACCGTGAACAGGTACAGTGACTGGTGGTATTGAATATCACACTGCGTGCGCTCACATAGATAGGTGGGTGCACTGAAGTGTACAACAGGTAGGTATATGCAGGGATGGGTATTACAAATCTGCACCTGGCACAGCAGTAATTACCACCAAGTGGCCAAAGGCCAGCTGTGACTGACAGGGCTGTATATAATGCAAGTGAGCCACACACACACACACACACACACACAAAAAGATTGCAGGAACAAGATTAGCTCTCAAAAGAGCTGTTGAGGGGTACTTTTTTAGCAATAAGAATCAGCAAGGAGCAAGCTAACAAGCCTACAAGAGCCTAACTAAGCTTTCCCTATGAAAGTCTGCAGCTCTCCCTTCTCTAATTACTGCAAGAGTGAGTCCAATGCAATGCTGCTTGCCTTTTATAAGGGGGGGGGGGGGGTGGCTCCAGGAGGGAGTGTAGACTGATTGGCTACAATGTGCCTGCTGACTGTGATCTAGAGGATCAAAGTTGACCCTAATGATGCACTATGGGGGCGTTTGCGGAACTTGGGAAAAGTTTGCGGTTCTCCACGATCGCAAACCACGGAAGTTCGCCGGGAACCGTTCGGGCCATCTCTACTCATCACTAGTTCTATGTCCATATACAGTGGCTTGCAAAAGTATTTGACCCCCTTGAAGGTTTCCACATTTTGTCATATTACTGCCACAAACATGAATCAATTTGATTGGAATTCCACGTGAAAGATCAATACAAAGTGAAGTACACGTGAGAAGTGGAATGAAAATCATACATGATTCCAAACATTTTTTACAAATAAATAACTGCAAAGTGGGGTGTGCATAATTATTCAGCCCCTGAGTCAATACTTTGTAGAACCACCTTTGGTCTGAGTGCAATCAGTTGCCCATAGACATTGCCTGATGAGTGCTAATGACTAAATAGAGTGCACCTGTGTGTAATCTAATGTCAGTACAAATACAGCTGCTCTGTGATGGCCTCAGAGGTTGTCTAAGGGAATATTAGGAGCAACAACACCATGAAGTCCAAAGAACACACCAGACAGGTCAGGGATAAAGTTGTTGAGAAATTTAAAGCATGCTTAGGCTACAAAAAGATTGGCAAAGCCTTGAACATCTCACGGAGCACTGTTCAAGCGATCATTAAAAATGGAAGGAGTATGGCACAACTGTAACGGAGGTTTACCTTCCAGCAGGACAACGACCATAAACATAAAGCCAGGGCAACAATGGAATGGTTTAAAACAAAACATATCCATGTGTTAGAATGGCCCAGTCAAAGTCCAGATCTAAATCCAATTGAGAATCTGTGGCAAGGTCTGAAAACTGTTTACAAACGCTGTCCATCTAATCTGACTGAGCTGGAGCTGTTTTGCAAAGAAGAATGGGCAAGGATTTCAGTCTCTAGATGTGCAAAGCTGGTAGAGACATACCCTAAAAGACTGGCAGCTGTAATTGCAGCAAAAGGTGGTTCTACAAAGTATTGACTCAGAGGGCTGAATAATTACGCACACCCCTACTGTGCAGTTATTTCTTTGTAAAAAATGTTTGGAATCATGTATGATTTTCGTTCCACTTCTCACGTGTACACCACTTTGTATTGGTCTTTCACGTGGAATTCCAATGAAATTGATTCATGTTTGTGGCTGTAACAAAGGTTGGAGAAGCAGCTGCGGTGAACAGCGCTACCACCGCAGCTGCCTCCAGCTCTCCTCCTTTATGTGGGGAGGAGGCGTGTCAGCTGACCGGCCGGTCGGCTGACGTCAGAGGCAGTGGCGGCTCCAGCTTCAGATTTTTGGGGGGGCTCAAAGGGGGCATGAGGGCTGGCAGGCCGGGCTTAGGGGGGGGAGGTGAAAATTTGGGCGTGGTCATGATGTCATGTGGGCGGGGCTAACTGTAATGTAGTTGTACCAGCTAACGTAGTTACATGAAAAAAAATGAAGTAAACGCACATAATGACAGGTAGCCTTTCACCAGTAAATGCACATAAGAATCAGCTTTTCAGCAGTTAATGCACGTAATGACAGACAGCGTTTCCTCATTAAATGCACATAAGAGACAGCTTTTCACCAGTTAATGCACATAATGACAGACTGCGTTTCTGCAGTAAATGCACATAAGGGACAGCTTTTCACCAGTTAATGCACGTAATGACAGACTGCGTTTCCGCAGTAAATGCACATAAGAGCCTGCTTTTCACCAGTTAATGCACGTAATGACAGACAGTTTCCCCATTAAATGCACATAAGAGCCTGCTTTTCACCAGTTAATGCATGTAATGACAGACAGTTTCCCCATTAAATGCACATAAGAGACAGCTTTTCACCAGTTAATGCATGTAATGACAGACAGTTTCCCCATTAAATGCACATAAGAGACAGCTTTTCACCAGTTAATGCATGTAATGACAGACAGTTTCCCCATTAAATGCACATAAGAGACAGCTTTTCACCAGTTAATTCACATAATGACAGACTGCGTTTCCGCAGTAAATGCACATAAGGGACAGCTTTTCACCAGTTAATGCACATAATGACAGACTGCGTTTCCGCAGTAAATGCACATAAGGGACAACTTTTCACCAGTTCATGCACATAATGACAGACAGCATTTCCCCAGTAAATGCACATAAGAGACAACTTTTCACCAGTAAATGCACATAATGACAGACAGCCAGTGTCCCCAGCATAGGTAGCCAGGTGTATAGATGTCCCCAGTATATGTAGCCTGGCGTATAGCTGTCCCCAGTATATGTAGTCAGGCTGGTGGTGGTGGGCTGGGGGCCCCAGGGCACCTCAAGCCTGACTGGTGGTGGGCTGGAGGCCTCATGCCTGCGTGGCTGGTGGGCTGGGGTCCCAGGGAAGCTCAGGCCTGGCTAGTGGTGGTGGGCTGGGGGCCCCAGGGCAGCTCAGGCCTGGCTGGTGGTGGTGGGCTGGGGGCCCCAGGGCAGCTCAGGCCTGGCTGGTGGTGGTGGGCTGGGGGCCCCAGGGCAGCTCAGGCCTGGCTGGTGGTGGTGGGCTGGGGGCCCCATGGCAGCTCAGGCCTGGCTGGTGCCAACGTCACATGTAAAAAACATCATTAAAGTTGGCTGGCTTGGCTGCCCACCCACCATGAGTCCTCCTCCTGCTGCTGCTGAGCGGCTGTCAATGGCTGGCTGTCCTCCTCCTCGTCCTCGGACATAGTGTGCCGCGTGCTGTCCGTGAGTGAGTCACTCACTAGTAGTGAGTGACGCAGTCTGGTCTGGTGTGGCTGGCGGCTGCAAAGTCCCCCGGTGCTGCCTGCTGCTGTTTAACTGCTGGCCATCATACGAAAAGCGGCAGCAAGCCTCTCTAAAGCTGGGCGGGCGGGTCAGGCAGGCGACTGAGGCGAGGCAAGCGCATTGCACACTGTGTGCGTGTAACATGACGGACGTCTTCATCGTCACGTGACACACAAATGTAACCGCTAGGAACGTTCCCGTGCGGGCCGCTCTACCATACCTCCCAACATTTGCAGATTGGGAAAGAGGGACACTTAAGCCACGCCTCCTGTGCGGCCTTAAGCCACACCTCTGCTTTTGCAGGAGGGTGACAATGGGAGGAATGAGTTTGCGGAGGAGGGTGACAGTGGGTTGGAGAGGGTAACACTGGGTGGAAAGGGGGGTGCCAGTGGGTGGGGGAGGAAGGTGACAGTGGGTAGGAGGAGGGTGTTAGTGGGTAGAAGGGTGACACTGGGTGGGGAGGAGGGTACCTGTGGGTGGAAAGGAGGGTGCCACTGGGTGGGGAGGAGGGTGCCAGTGGGTAGGAGGAGGGTGTCAGTGGGTAGGAGGAGGGTGCCAGTGGGTGGGGAGGAGGGTACCTGTGGGTGGAAAGGAGGGTGCCACTGGGTGGGGAGGAGGGTGCCAGTGGGTAGGAGGAGGGTGTCAGTGGGTAGGAGGAGGGTGCCAGTGGGTGGGGAGGAGGGTACCTGTGGGTGGAAAGGAGGGTGACACTAGGTGGAGGAGAAAGGTGCCAGTGGGTAGGAGGAGGGTGTCAGTGGGAAGGAGGAGGGTGACACTGGGTGGGGAGGAGGGTACCTGTGGGTGGAAAGGAGGGTGCCACTGGGTGGGGAGGAGGGTGCCAGTGGGTAGGAGGAGGGTGTCAGTGGGAAGGAGGAGGGTGACACTGGGTGGGGAGGAGGGTACCTGTGGGTGGAAAGGAGGGTGACACTGGGTGGGGGAGAAAGGTGCCAGTGGGTAGGATAGTCTCAGTGGGTAGGAGGAGGGTGCCAGTGGGTGGGGAAGAGGGTGCCAGTGGGTAGGGGGGGTCGTCATTGGAGGGGGGACAATGCCCGTGGGTGGGGAGGAACGTGCCCCTGTGTGTGAGGAGATTGCCCTGGGGAGAGAAGACAGGAAGAAAATGATCAAGGCGCCAGCCGCACTAATAAGGGATGCGGGAGCCTGCTTTATTCCTCCCTCCCTCCTCCCTTCCTCTGAATGCCCCCACCTGCTGTGAATGTCCCCCCGTAGGCAGTGTGTGCGGAGCAGAGCGGAGCGGTAGGTCCTCTTACCGCAATCCATGCTCACCGGCAACTAGTCTCCTGCTTCCTGTGACGTCATGGTAAACAGGAAGCAGGAGACTAGTTGCCGGTGAGCATGGATTGCGGTAAGAGGACCTAACGCTCTGCTCTGCTCCGCACACACTGCCTACGGGGGGGACAGTCATTCACAGCACTTGGGGGCATTCATAGGAAGGGAGGAGGGAGGGAGGAATAAAGCAGGCTCCCGCATCCCTTATTAGCGCGGCTGGCGCCTCGATCATTTTTTGTCATCTGACAGCCAGCAGGCCAGCCCCCCTCCAATCCTCCTTCTCTTCTTCTGAAAATATGCAAGTACAGACTTGCGGTGGCCACGGCCAGCGGGGGGCTTTAAGAGGGGCTAACAAGTTGCCAGCCGGGGCTGAAGCCTGGGCAAGCCCCAGTGTAGCGCCGCCACTGGTCAGAGGAGACACTCGCCGCTCCTCATTGGCTGAGAGGAGTAGGCGTGACGGAGGGGTCTCCTCTGCTTCATAAGCCAAGCTGAATCACTCGCAACTTGTCTGCTGTTGCGAATACTTTGTGTTAGCGCTCAGACCTTAGATAGTTCCGCTGTGCTTTGATCCGGGAGGAAACCGGGGATTTCACACAAGATAGGAATTGTTTGATAGCCTTAAAGATACTTTATTACTGTGTTATTATCTGTGTATGACTCTGGCTGGTTCTGACTACTCTTCCGCTCAGTGATTCTGTACCTCTGCCCATCTGATGTTGCTGCCAACTCTGCCTGTTTGAACCTTCCTGTCTCTTCCTTCAGATTTTGTACTGCATCTGTCTGTCTGTTGCCAAACCCGATCTGTCTGACCACTCTACTCTCACCAGAGGGCCCTTGACTCTGGTGAGGGACTCTGTACTGTTAGTACCCACCAGCTCCTCTGGTGAGGTATAGCTCTCTACTCTCACCAGAGGGCCCTTGACTCTGGTGAGGGGCTCTGTACTGTTAGTACCCATCAGCTCCTCTGGTGAGGTATAGCTAAACCTATCAGTACTACTGTTGCACCAATCACTATACTTGCTATTAGCTATCCCATCAGCTGTCTTGTATACTTGTATTATTGGTGATTCTGCAGATCACCATATAATCAGGTATATATTAGCATTATAGGTGATACTGCAGATCACCTAATAATCAGAACTCTGTTCTTGCTGACACAAATCGTTACAGTGGCAGTAATATGACAAAATGTGAAAAACTTCAAGGGGGCCGAATACTTTTGCAAGCCACTGTATTTATCGTGTAGTGTATGTATTGAAGTCTACGGCCAATATTTAGGGGAAGCTAATTCACTTATATGTATGTTATTGGGACATGTGAGGAAGCCAGAGTGCCTGGAGGAAACCCTCACAGACACAGGGAGAAACTCCTTGCAAATGTTGACCTGGCTGGTATTTGAACCAGGGACCATCGTTGCAAGAGTACTAACCACTATGCCCTTGGATCTAGGAGCGGAGGAGAACATATGGCACAACAGAGCTTCAGGCAACTTATAGTAGCAGTAGAATAAGAAAAACATGCTTCTAGGTTAATTGTCTTATCCCAATAAACGCCACTAGACTATAGTATGAAAATTACATTTAGTGCTTTTTGCAAAGACAGTGATTGAATAATTTCTTGATTTTAAGATAGATTTTTTAGTTTACACAGAAATTCTTCTTAAGTTATTTAGATTGTTTTATTTTTTTATTGTAAGACACACCTGCCTTTACTGAACGTTAACATTCCACTTGATCTCAGTGGTGCAGGAAGATAATTGATCTCATGAGTGCATAAATCATTGAGGGCTTTGCCTATGCCTTTATAAATGGGTCCTTCATACTGCAGCGTCTGTGGGACTAGGCCATGTATATTATATGTGTTGTTTTTTTGTATTTTGTTTTTCAAAGGCATATTATCTCTTTTGTCTATAGTATGGAGCAGGAAATGACATTTCATTTTATATAATGAAACACCTGCATGTTTCTATCAATCTTTCTCTGAATCCTTTGTGTGCAAGAGAAAAAAAAAAAAAACGTGTATAATGTTATTTTTTCCCCTTCTGCAAAATTTTATTTTCACCCCTAATGCCCGTATGCAATTCACTTTTTCTCCTGAGCTTTCTCCTAGGTGATTTTTTTTTAACCTTGTCATAAAATGCATTTAAACCATCAGCAAACAAAAAAAAATACTCAAAAATTATATTGATAGTCATTTTTTTTACAAACTTTTGGGTACTTTTTTTTAATTGTAAAATACTTAAAGGTTATTTTAAAGAGAATCTGTATTGTTAAAATCGCACAAAAGTAAACATACCAGTGTGTTAGGGGACATCTCCTATTCCCCTCTGACACAATTTCAACACTGCATTAAAAGTGGTCAAAACAGTTTTAAAAAGTTTGTTTATAAACAAACAAAATGGCCACCAAATACGGAAGTAGGTTGATGTACAGTATGTCCACACATAGAAAATACATCCATACACAAGCAGGCTGTATACACCCTTCCTTTTGAATCTCAAGAGATAATTTGTGTGTTTCTTTCCCCCTGCAGCTCTCACCCACTGAAGAGTTACAGGCTGATTGTTTCTTCCTGCAGACAGTTCTGCCCGGTGTCTGTAATTCCTCAGACAGCCCAAGCAGCCATCTCCTTTCACAGCCTAACAGAGGATGATTTATCCAGCTTGTAAAAGATAAGAGAGCAGAGAGGCTGCCTAATGTAAATAACACACACGAGAGTGTGCAAAGAGGGGGCCTGGAGGGGGTGGGTGTGTGTGCATAACAGATCAACAATACTGAAGAGTTGGCAGCCTTCCAGACACAGGGCGACAAATCCGACTGGGAAAAGATAAGTTGATTTATCACAGAGATGGTCATAGTAGAAAGTGCTGCAGTAAGCAAGAGCACATTAGAATAGGTTTAGGAACTTGTAGGATGGTAGAAAACAGGATGACATTTTTTGCTATAGAGTCTCTTTAAAGAGAATATGAAAATTATCTCCTAGGAGATAACTCAGGGGAAAAAGTTAATTGCATATGGGCCATAATGAGGTAAATGCAAATAGCTGAAAAACACATTTAATTTGCTTCTCGTTCTTTTTCCAAAACAAACTACTTTTTCTTTTCCCAAATACAGAGGGTTACATTTTGCAGTAAAATGACTTTATCAGGATTTTGACACTGTAGATAATTGTTTGTGTGCTTTAACTCTTTTGGTGGGAATACACAATGAGATTTTTCAGCACATTTACTGTCTGATCGATTTTCCGATCATTTTTCAAAAATGGAAATGATCTATTGAACCATCTATCTCCCCAAAAAATCTCATGGTGTATTCCCAGACTGCTTTGGACATCTATAGGTGTTCTGTGTTTTCCCATCTACATGCTACGGACATCTAAAGACATTCTATAGGCCATTTTGTTTCCCCATATTCCTGTGCCACAGACGTCTAATAGGCAACTTTTTATAAAGTTTTGGCTCAGTGCCAACTTTCTACTTTACTTGCAATATGTAAATAATTCTAAGTTGATGTGTTAGAGTTAGGCAAATGATATTGCAAATATTGCAGCTTGAAACTGGACCAATCAAATGTTTTCACTGCAAGATTTGATTGGTCCATTTTACACTAGATTTTCAGAATCACTAGCATAATTCAATATCATAATTACTATCATAATTCTCCATCATCTCAAATGTATTTGGACCTCAATGACATCTCTTCTGAATAACGCACATTTTGATACATGAAGGTTTGGGTAAGACATTTAATAAACTCAAAGAAACATAACTGGCACTTGTGTGTGTAGTTTTTTTCTCTTTTAATAAAAATAATAATACAAGGGAGTGGTAAAACTGGCCGCGTTGGAATCTGGATGTGTGTTTGCACCTTATCTAACACCCCAGTACTGCAAACTCTTCACTGGTTGCCAGTAAAATGGAGAATCAATTTTAAGATCTGCCTGCTGACATTCAAGGCTCTACACCACATGGGACCCAAATACATAGCGGATCTATTGGAACTTTATGCCCCTCCACGCACCCTCCGCTCTGCCAACAAGATGAAGCTGATTATTCCCAGGATACACATAACATTTGGTGCTCGGGCCTTTTCCTATGCAGCCCCTACTCTATGGAACTACTCACTTCCACAATCAGTACGAGAGGCTTCTTCTCTGGACAGCTTTAAAAAAAGGCTAAAAACTCACCGCTTTTCCCTAGCCTTTGAGACTGCATAATGCAGGGGCACAGCGCTTTGAGTCCCCAGGGAGAAAAGCGCTATATAAATATTATTGTTATTGTTATTGTTATTGTTATACCTAGGATTACAAAATGTATCAACTCCCTCCCTGTGTGTGAATAATGACAAAGGTGGAAAAGGTTTATTGACTCAATTCTGTGAATTATCAGTGATGAGTGAAAATGCCAATATTCTTTTTTGCATTAAAGTGGACCCAAATTAAAAATACAAGATTTCAGAAATAAAATCTATTTTCTAACTTATAATGATAAATAGCAACCTTTTTTCAGCTGCATGGTGACAAATATAAAGTATTTTACATTTATTGGAGGAACCCCTCCATTCTGTTCATATTGCTGGGACAGAATCCAGTAGACTGGTGGAGGAGATAAAAAGCAAAACACAGGCTGCTACTGATGATGTCACAGGGGAGGTGATCTCAGCTTGTGTGAGATTTCACATAGACGACGCCCCTGTGAGGGAAGGTAGCTGATGACAAATACACCCATGATCTAAAACCTCCTACTAAGCTCAGAAGTAATGGCTGCAACCGGTATAACCCTAGTTATGAAAAGAGAAGGGTCAAAAGCATGCACTGAAATGCGCATAGGCTTGAAGGAGTGTTTATTTATCTTTATTTGTGTCAGAGTGGTGCAACTAAATATTTTGAATTAAAAAAATGTTCGGTTTGGGTCCGTTTTAATTTTCACAAAAAATAATGTAAAATGCCTTTGAAAATCATTTTGTAATAAGTTTAAGGTTTTCCGTGTTTTTAGCAATTGTTTTTTTTATTTAAAAGGTGCGTTTTTTGCTGTCCTCAGCTGTAAAGGGTAATTTTCTCTTAACTTAAGAATGCCATTTTAGGCAAAAATTCTGGCAATATTGTCAAAACGTGGGCAATCTTACCCCCCCACCCCTCCCCCCCACTCCTAAATTGATATTGCGAAAATACAATGTATTTTGGCAAATATATTTTTGAAGTCAAAAATAGCTTTTTCTATGCGAAAAAGACTGTGGCAAAAATTCATAATCAACACTGTTTATTATTTTATTGAAAATTAGGGACATAAACTATGGTAAGTATAACATTCTGACTTAGCACATTTGTCTCTATTTCTGAAATTCTTCAAACCGACTTTTTAATCAGTGTGAAACATTGATTACTATGTTGTTTTGAATAACAGGATGCCAAGTAATTTCTGAAGGTGTGGGAGCCATGGAGACTAGTGTTGGGCGAACAGTGTTCGCCACTGTTCGGGTTCTGCAGAACATCACCCTGTTCGTGTGATGTTCGAGTTCGGCCGAACACCTGACGGTGCTCGGCCAAACCGTTCGGCCATATGGCCGAACTAAGAGCGCATGGCCGAACGTTCCCCGAACGTTCGGCTAGCGCTGTGATTGGCCGAACGGGTCACGTGGTTCGGACCCGAACGCGCTCTGATTGGCCGAACGGTCACGTGGTTCGGGTAAATAAATACCCGAACCACGTCATATCTCCGCCATTTGTCTGTGGGTTTAGCTTTGGGTAGGCAGGCAGGGTAGTTCGCGCTCCAGCCACGCTAGCCAGGGTCCCCCCTGTCATTGTGTCACTGCTGGGAACAGTAGTACACCGCTTGCTCAGCCACACTATATAGCATTCTGTTTACTGCCACTCTGTGTACCTCGCTCAGCCACACTATATAGCATTCTGTTTACTGCCACTCTGTGTCTGCTGGGAATAGTAGTACACCGCTTGCTCAGCCACACTATATAGCATTCTGTTTACTGCCACTCTGTGTACCTCGCTCAGCCACACTATATAGCATTCTGTTTACTGCCACTCTGTGTCTGCTGGGAATAGTGGTACACCGCTCGCTCAGCCACACTATATAGCATTCTGTTCACTGTTCTGTGTCTGCTTGGAATAGTGGTACACCGCTCGCTCAGCCACACTATATAGCATTCTGTTTACTGTTCTGTGTCTGCTGGGAATAGTGGTACACCGCTCGCTCAGCCACACTATATAGCATTCTGTTTACTGTTCTGTGTCTGCTGGGAATAGTGGTACACCGCTCGCTCAGCCACACTATATAGCATTCTGTGCACTGTTCTGTGTCTGCTGGGAATAGTGGTACACCGCTCGCTCAGCCACACTATATAGCATTCTGTTCACTGTTCTGTGTCTGCTGGGAATAGTGGTACACCGCTCGCTCAGCCACACTATATAGCATTCTGTTTACTGTTCTGTGTCTGCTGGGAATAGTGGTACACCGCTCGCTCATCCACACTATATAGCATTCTGTTCACTGTTCTGTGTCTGCTGGGAATAGTGGTACACCGCCCGCTCAGCCACACTATATAGCATTCTGTTCACTGTTCTGTGTCTGCTGGGAATAGTGGTACACCGCTCGCTCAGCCACACTATATAGCATTCTGTTCACTGTTCTGTGTCTGCTGGGAACAGTAGTACACCGCTCGCTCAGCCAGAGTATATAGCATTGTGTTTACTGCCACTCTGTGTACACCGCTCAGCCAGACTATATACCATTGTTTACTGACACTCTGTGTACACCGCTCAGCCAGACTATATACCATTGTTTACTGACACTCTGTGTACACCGCTCAGCCAGACTATATACCATTGTTTACTGCCACTCTGATTCTGCTGGGAACAGTAGTACACCGCTCGCTCAGCCAGACTATATAGCATTGTGTTTACTGCCACTCTGTGTACACCGCTCAGCCAGACTATATACCATTGTTTACTGACACTCTGTGTACACCGCTCAGCCAGACTATATACCATTGTTTACTGAAACTCTGTGTACACCGCTCAGCCAGACTATATACCATTGTTTACTGCCACTCTGATTCTGCTGGGAACAGTAGTACACCGCTCGCTCAGCCAGACTATATACCATTGTTTACTGACACTATATAGCAGACTATATAGCATTGTGTGTACACCGCTCAGCCAGACTATATACCATTGTTTACTGACACTCTGTGTACACCGCTCAGCCAGACTATATACCATTGTTTACTGCCACTCTGATTCTGCTGGGAACAGTAGTACACCGCTCGCTCAGCCAGACTATATACCATTGTTTACTGACACTCTGTGTACACCGCTCAGCCAGACTATATACCATTGTTTACTGCCACTCTGATTCTGCTGGGAACAGTAGTACACCGCTCGCTCAGCCAGACTATATACCATTGTTTACTGACACTATATAGCAGACTATATAGCATTGTGTGTACACCGCTCAGCCAGACTATATACCATTGTTTACTGACACTCTGTGTACACCGCTCAGCCAGACTATATACCATTGTTTACTGCCACTCTGATTCTGCTGGGAACAGTAGTACACCGCTCGCTCAGCCAGACTATATACCATTGTTTACTGACACTCTGTGTACACCGCTCAGCCAGACTATATACCATTGTTTACTGCCACTCTGATTCTGCTGGGAACAGTAGTACACCGCTCGCTCAGCCAGACTATATAGCATTGTGTTTACTGCCACTCTGTGTACACCGCTCAGCCACACTATATAGCATTGCGTACTCTGCCAGTCAGTGTGTATATTGCTGGGATCAGTAATACTCCACTCACCGTCAACCACTATATGAGCTCAACATGAGTTCCCCAGAGACCTCCGCTGTGAGCAGCACTCCCAACAACAGCAACAGCCAACGCCCCACGCAAGCTATAACATCCACCCCAGCAGCCAGTGGTCAGCAGCAGCCCTCCCCGGAGGAGAACGTTGTGTCCATCAGTCCGTCGCCAGAGCGATTAATGAGGGCTGCCATTGAGGAGATGATGGGGCCTGATGTGGAGGAGGAGGTCTGGCTCAGGCCAGCATCCCAAGTTAATGTTGAGGACGATGAGGGGTCTGTGTCTGGGGATGTTGGGGTGGCAGAGGTGGTGGGTGGGTCAGACTCAGGAGAAGAGTTGTATGATGAGGATGATGATCGGGACCATCTGTATGTGCCTCAGAGTCCGACCCCGGAAAACATGTTGTATCGTGTGTTTAGGTACTAAAATCTGCGTTCCCTCCCAGTAGTGTTGGGCGAACAGTGTTTGCCACTGTTCGGGTTCTGCAGAACATCACCCTGTTCGGGGTGACTATATAGCAGACTATATAGCATTGTGTTTAATGCCACTCTGTGTACATGGCTCAGCCACACTATATAGCATTGTGTTTACTTCCACTCTGTGTCTGCTGGGAACAGTAGTACACCGCTCACCCGCCACTGTATAGCATTGTGCTCTGTGTCACTGCTGACAATAGTGGTACACCGCTCACCCACCACTGTATAGCATTTCTGTACTGCCACTGTACTGCTGCCAGTCAGCGTGTACTTTAAGGATAAGTGAAATGAGGAAGAAATCCGGTGAAAGAGGGAGGGGCAAGGGAAGAGGTGTTTCCCCTGACGGTTCACGTACAGGCCACAGGGGAGCACCCAAGAAAACCCACTCAATACTGCCCATGTTGTCCAGGACAACAACCCTCACAGATCCAAAAGAACAGGACCAGATAATTACTTGGATGACCTCTCAAGCGTCCAGCAGTGGGTTAAGCAGCACCAGCACATCACGCACGAGGTCCGAGTCCTCAGCCAGTTAAAGTCTGGGCTTTCTTTGAAGACTGCACTGAGGATGTTACCATGGCGATTTGCAAGGTGTGCAAGACCCGCCTGAGCAGGGGGAAAAGTATTAACAACCTCTCCACCACCAGCATGAGCCGCCACATTCTATCCAAACATCCCACTCTGTGGGCAAACGCGGCAGGACAGGGTACCACCAGCAACACTGCCTCCCTTGGGTTCACCAGACTCACCACCAGACCCGCCTCAGCAGCAGCAGTAGCCCAGCCATTGCGTGGTTCACAACATTCACAAACATCAGACGATGCTGACACTGTCACTTTCCGGACTAGTGCTCTTGAGGTCTCCCAGTGTTCATCAAACACAACAACCAACAGCCCTTCGGTGTGCAGCGCTACGGTTGAGTTGTCTGTCTCTGAGATGTTTGAGCACAAGAGGAAATTGCCAGCAAATGACCCCCGGGCCGTGGCAGTAACAGCCAGCCAGCATAGCCAAGCTTCTGGCCTGCGAAATGCTGCCATATCGAGTGGTGGAGACAAACAGCTTCAAGGGCATGATGTCAGTGGCCATCCCACGTTACGTTGTTCCCAGCCGCTACCACTTTGCGCGCTCTGCAGTGCCTGAGTTGCATGAGCACGTGGTCAGCTAAATAACCCGAAGCTTGAAGAATGCCGTTGCCTGCAAGGTTCACCTCACCACTGACACCTGGACGAGTGCGTTCGGCCAGGGTCGATACATCTCCCTTACCGCGCACTGGGTGAACCTTGTGGAGCCTGGCAGCGATTCCTCACCTGCTACGGCGCGGGTGTTGCCCACGCCGCAAACAGCTGGATAACAACAGCAGCACCTACCTCTCTGACTCCTTCTCCTCCAACGCATCTCAAAGCTGTACCTCATCCGGAAATGCTAACCCAGCACCAGCAGCAGTAGGATCGTGGAAGCAGTGCAGCACAGCTGTTGGCATGCGTCAGCAAGCGTTGCTGAAGCTGATCTGCCTTGGGGATAAGCAGCACACAGGGGAGGAAATTTGGAGGGGAATAAAGGAACAGACGGATTTGTGGCTGGCACCGCTGGACCTGAAACCGGGCATGAAGCTAGACACCTGGCACGAACTGGCAATGTACGCAATAGAGGTGCTGGCTTGCCCGGCAGCCAGCGTTATGTCGGAACGCTGTTTCAGTGCTGCCGGAGGCATCATCACAGATCGGCGTATCCGCCTCTCCACAGAAAATGCAGACCGTCTGACTCAAATTAAAATGAATCAATCCTGGATTGGAAACGACTACGCAACACTCCTGGACCCCAACCAAGTAACATGACCGATGAACATCTGGGATGGTTTAGCGTTTCCGGTCCCTGTTTATTGAACCTCTCATCTGTATTACATTTATGACTGCATGGCGGCAAAAAGCATTGCTGCTATATCCGCACGCTTTTTGTCCTCATGCAAGGCCTGGGTTGTTGTGTCTCACAAAGCGTGGCCTTCTCCTCCTGCGCCTCCTCCTGTTCCATCACGTGTGCTGCTGCTGCTGCTGCTGCTGCTGCTGCTGGGTTACCGTTGCCGGTCCCTGTTTATGGAACCTCTTATCTTTATTACATTTATGACTACATGGCGGTACAAAGCATGCTATCCGCACGCTTTTTGTCCTCATGCAAGGCCTGGGTTGTTGTGTCTCACAAAGCGTGGCCTTCTCCTCCTGCGCCTCCTCCTGTTCCATCACGTGTGCTGCTGCTGCTGCTGCTGCTGCTGGGTTACCGTTGCCGGTCCCTGTTTATGGAACCTCTTATCTTTATTACATTTATGACTACATGGCGGTACAAAGCATGCTATCCGCACGCTTTTTGTCCTCATGCAAGGCCTGGGTTGTTGTGTCTCACAAAGCGTGGCCTTCTCCTCCTGCGCCTCCTCCTGTTCCATCACGTGTGCTGCTGCTGCTGCTGCTGCTGGGTTAGCGTTGCCGCGTGGTCCCTGTTTATTGAACCTCTTATCTTTATTACATTTATGACTACATGGCGGTACAAAGCATGCTATCCGCACGCTTTTTGTCCTCATGCAAGGCCTGGGTTGTTGTGTCTCACAAAGCGTGGCCTTCTCCTCCTGCGCCTCCTCCTGTTCCATCACGTGTGCTGCTGCTGGGTTAGCGTTGCCGCGTGGTCCCTGTTTATTGAACCACTTATCTTTATTACATTTATGACTGCATGGTGGTACAAAGCATGCTATCCGCACGCTTCTTGTCCTCATGCAAGGCCTGGGTTGTTGTGTCTCAAAGCGTGGCCTTCTCCTCCTGCGCCACCCTCCTCCTGTTCCATCACGTGTGCTGCTGCTGGGTTAGCATTACCGGTCCCTTTTCCTGGAACCTCTTATATGTATTACATTTATGACTGCATGCCGACAAAAAGCATGTTACCTGTGCAAAGAAAACAGACATTTCCCGCATTTAAAAGACAGTTTTCCCTTTGAAACTTTAAAATCGATTTTCTCAAAAACTATAAGCTCTTTTTGCTAAATTTTTTTTTCCTCTTGTACCCACTCCCAAGGTGCACATACCCTGTAAATTTGGGGTATGTAGCATGTAAGGAGGCTTTACAAACCACAAAAGTTCGGGTCCCCATTGACTTCCATTATGTTCGGAGTTCGGGTCGAACACCCGAACATCGCGGCCATGTTCGGCCTGTTCGGCCCGAACCCGAACATCTAGATGTTCGCCCAACACTAATGGAGACTTCTAACAGGACTCTAGTTACCGAGGTCATTTTGCTGGGTTTCTCTTATGATCTTAAAGTGAACATTGTGTTGTTTTTGATTTTTGGTATAGTGTACTTGGTAACTATAGCTGGAAATGGTCTTATGATATGTGTCATTTTGATCAACCCTCGTTTACACATCCCAATGTACTTCTTTCTCTGTAACTTATCTTTCATTGACTTTTTTTACTCTTCTACAGCTGTCCCCAAGCTGTTAGTGGACCTCTTTTCAAAAGATAGAACCATTTCAATCACTGCTTGTGGTACTCAAGTGTATACTAGCATCTTCCTTGGAGATACAGAATGTTTTATCCTAGCTGTAATGGCTTATGATCGATATCTTGCCATTTGCCACCCACTACACTATCCTATTCTTATGAGTTGGAGCGTGTGTTTTTGGTTGACCACGTTCATGTGGACTACAAGCTTTTTAATATCTGTGGTTCCATCACTTTTGATGCCAATGAGAATTTGTAGCCCAAACCAGATCAATCATTTCATGTGTGAGGTAATAGCCGTCATTAAGTTATCTTGCGATGATATCAATCAGAATCAGCTTGCAATATTCTCAATCAGCTTTTTTACTCTTCTCTTGCCCTTTTTGTTTATTATCTGCTCTTATATTTGTATCCTAGCATCTGTGTTAAAAATTCACTCAGTAGAGCGATCTAAAACCTTTTCTACCTGTACTTCCCATATAACCGTGGTGGTTTTATTCTATGGGACAGCAATGACAATGTACTTTGGGCCGTCATCTCAATACTCAACAGACCAAGAAAAATATATTTCAGTGTTCTATGTTATTGTGATCCCCATGCTAAATCCTCTCATTTATAGTTTGAAGAACAAGGAGGTGAAGAAGACTTTTGTATTGGACAATGCAATTCTGCACTCTGGACATTAACCTCCCCGGCGTTCTATTGAGATCGCCAGGGAGGCTGCGGGAGGGTTTTTTTTTAATAAAAAAAAAACTATTTCATGCAGCCAACTGAAAGTTGGCTGCATGAAAGCCCACTAGAGGGCGCTCCGGAGGCGTTCTTCCGATCGCCTCCGGCGCCCAGAATAAACAAGGAAGGCCGCAATGAGCGGCCTTCCTTGTTTTGCTTAGATCGTCGCCATAGCGACGAGCGGAGTGACGTCATGGACGTCAGCCGACGTCCTGACGTCAGCCGCCTCCGATCCAGCCCTTAGCGCTGGCCGGAACTTTTTGTTCCGGCTACGCTGGGCTCAGGCGGCTGGGGGGACCCTCTTTCGCCGCTGCTCGCGGCGGATCGCCGCAGAGCGGCGGCGATCAGGCAGCACACACAGCTGGCAAAGTGCCGGCTGCGTGTGCTGCACTTTATTTGAAGAAAATCGGCCCAGCAGGGCCTGAGCGGCAGCCTCCGGCTGTGATGGACGAGCTGAGCTCGTCCATACCGCTCAGGAGGTTAAAAGTTAGTTCCATGAACTGTCATTACAAGGGACGTTCATTAGCAATAAAATGTATAGTTTATACCTTCAAAAAATGTTTTGTGTTTCAAAAATGATCAGCTGTATGAGTTTTAACAGAGGCAAAAGTTGAGGAAAACTGCTCACTCTGATGCAGGACAATGCCAGGACCAGGACAGTCAATCCAAATACAAACTTATAGATAGAGAGATGCCTGTACAATGTCCATAAAAGCAAGTTCCTTTATTGTGGACGTATCCAAGAATCACCACACATCATACAACTGACATGTTTCGGACCAATTGGTCCTTAATCATAACTATGATTAAAGGAGTCATCAGGGCAAATCTATTAAAATGAGTGGTACTTACTGGGGGCTTCCTCCAGCCCCAAGCTCCCAGGACCTCCCTCGCCGCAGCCGTTCGCCGGAGCTCCGACCCGGTCCCCGGCGATGACGTCAGAGCGACCTGCAGGCGCAGAACTACTGCGACGTCATCGCCAGGGACCGGGTCGGAGCTCCGGCGAACAGCTGCGGGCAGAGCTCCAGTGAGGGAGGTCTTGGGAGCTTGGAGCTGGAGGAAGCCCCCGGTAAGTACCACTCATTTTAATAGATTTGCCCTGATGACTCCTTTAATCATAGTTATGATTAAGGACCAATTGGTCCGAATCATGTCAGTTGTATGATGTGTGGTGATTCTTGGATACATCCACAATAAAGGAACTTGCTTTTATGGACATTGTGCAGTTTCTTGTCAGATAGAGGCGTCGGATAGATAATTTGCGATAGGTCCAATCTGATTTCCAATTGTTTTTCTGATCAATTTTCCAATATCTTCTATACAAAATTGATCAGAAAAACGGAAAATCAGGTCAGACCTGTCGGAATTGTGTATTCTACCTGTCTGATGGAAATAATATGGTGTGTACCCGGTATAAATGAGTCAGCCTCAAGGATATAATAGTGTTATTTGTAAAGATAGTGGAATAGTTTGATTTTGCCTGGGAAAGGCTTTTTTTTTTTTTACACAAGAGTAAGCATAAAACCCCTTAACCACTAAATGACTGCATCACGCTGATGGCTTGTGAACACGGCGGCAGCCCCAGGACTGCCTAACTCCAATTGGCGTCAAGTCCTGGGGCGAGGTTTTGCAGGAGATCGCATGTGCATCTCCGCTTAAATGACAGTGCTCTGCTCAGTCTCCCAGCGGCGACCACCGTCTATTTACTGTACAGCGCTGCGAGGATCTACTGTAAAGGTGGCCACTAATGGTCCAATTTCTTGCGAAAAATCGTTCGAGCGATCAGAAATTCTGATCGGACGAAAAATCGTTCACTATACCATCAATGAACCAATCTTTGCTTCCTATCGATCACAACTAACAGAAAATGCAAATTTTGGTTTGACAAAAATCCAATCGGACGACTATTTTTATAATCGTTTGTAATCGATTGTGCCCGCCATCAACTGAGATTATTTACAACCAATCCGATCAGAATTTCAAATCGCTCAAATGATTTTTTGCTAGAAATTGGACCGTTAGTGGCCACCTTAACCTCCTTAGCGGTAACCCCGTGCTGGACACGGGGTAAGCCGCCGGAGGGTGCCGCTCAGGCCCTGCTGGGCCTATTTACATATATATTTTTTTGCTACATGCAGCTAGCACTTTGCTAGCTGCGTGTGCATAACGATCACCGCCGCCACCCGCCGATTTGCCGCTATCCGCCGCGCTGCCCCCCGCACAAGACCCCTACGCTGCCTGGCCAATCAGTGCCAGGCAGCGCTGAGGGGTGGATCGGAACACCCGCTGACGTCAGGACAACGATGACGTCCGTGACGTCATCGCAATCATCGCCATGGCGATGGGGAAGCCCATACAGGGAATCCCGTTCAGAACGGGATTCCCTGCAGGGTAAAAGCGCCGGCGGCGATCGGAGGGGTGGGAGGGATAGCGAAGGGAGGGGGGAAGCATGTAGCTAGCTCTAGGCTAGCTACATGCTTTAAAAATTATTTTTTTTTAAAAAGTGCTGCGCTGCCCCCTGGCGGATTTATGCACTGGGGACAGCCGTGTGACATGGCTGTCCCCCTGGGAGGCAGGAGAGTGAACGGCTCTCATAGGCTGAAACCTATGACAGCTGATCGCTGTGATTGGCTGACTACGGGATGGAGGGTGGTTAAAAGAATAATTAAATAAATAGTGACAATTATTTAAAAAATAAAGAAATAAATACACCCAGCAGCAATCAGAGCCCACCAACAGAAAGCTCTGTTGGTGGACAGAAAAGAGCGGGGATCATGTGTGTTTTAAGTTGTACAGCCCTGCAGCGAGGCCTTAAAGCTGCAGTGGCCTAAATTGAAAAAAAATAGCCTGGTCACTAGGGGCTGTAAGCCTACGGTCCTGAAGAGGTTAAAGGGAACCCAAGATGAGAGTGATATGGAGGTTGCCATATTTATTTCCTTTTAAACTATACCAGTTATCTGGCAGTCCTGCTGATCCTGCATCTCTAACACTTTTAACCATAGACCCTGAACAAGCATATGCAGATCAGGTAATCTGTCTCAGCTGACTCAGGTTTTATTGGATTAGATACATGCTTGTTCCAGGGTTTTGACTCAGACAGACACTACTTATGGCAGAAAATCAACAGGGCTGCCAAGCAACTGGTATTGCTGACAAGGAAATAAATATGGCAGCCTCCATGTCACTCTCCTCAGGTTACCTTTAACCTGCTAGGCGGTCTGGACGAGCTCAGCTCGTCCAGTACCGCCGGAGCCTGCCGCTCAGGCCCTGCTGGGCCGATTTGGCTCAAATAAAAAGCAGCACACGCAGCCGCCACTTTGCCAGCCGCGTGTGCTACCTGATTGCCGCATGCAGCGGCGAAAGAGGGTCCCCCCAGCCGCCTGAGCCCAGCGTAGCCGGAACAAAAAGTTCCGGCCAGCGCTAAGCACGGATCGGAGGCGGCTGACGTCCATGATGTCACTCCGTTCGTCGCCATGGCGACAAGGTAAGCGGAACACGGAAGGCCACTCATTGCGGCCTTCCGTGTTACTTCTGGTCGCCGGAGGCGATCAGAAGAACGCATCCGGAGCGCCCTCTAGTGGGCTTTCATGCAGCCAACTGTTATGATCGCTTCTGCAGCGTTTACTGCTGACTGCAGTGGTATTGCAAACCAGGCAGTTCTAATGTCATTACATGCATTTGCTTGCATAGTTTGGTTTGCACTTAAACTAGTTGCTGATTCCATCTGCAGTCGCTCTGAAGTTAATGACAGTTTAATATGCTTTTGTGTAAACAAACATTGTCTGCTGCAATGGAGGGGCAATCCCTTTCCTGCAGGCTGCATATCATTGTCTGCCTTTTCCTGCTATCAGCCTGTGATTAATTACCATTCACTTGTGTGGGAATCTGCAGGTCTGCTCCCATTGGATGACCTCAGTATAAAGAACTGCTTCCTGCAATGCCTCATGGGCTACCATAGTCTCAGATTCTGTCTGTTATTCTGCTCGTGCCCCACCTCGTTCCTAGTCCGTGTGGACTGCGCTGACTCCTGCGAAGGGGTCAGCGAGTCCTCCTAGTTCTGCTCTTGTTTCTAGAAGTTGTTACTTTGCTTGTCTTGTGTCATATATTGGTTCATCGCCAATATATACGCATACTTGCACGTTTATTATTTTCCTTGTATTCGTGTTACGTTGATACATCAGTGTCGCTGATATATACGTACACGAACTGTTTATATCCTATGTTCCGTTAGTCAGCGTTCCAGCACGCTGAGCTAGTTATCCTGTTCCTGGTCCTGTTTGTGGATTGCGTTCATCTCTGCGAAGAGATAGCGAATCCTTCTGAGTCCTGTTCCCTGTATTACTCCAGTCTTAGTCAGAGTTCCTGCTTATGTCATATATCGGTTCATTGCCGATATATACATATGTTAGTCAGACGTTACAAATAGTTTCATTGATAGCTGTAATTGTAATACGATAGGAAATCATACTTATTGTATATTTATCTGTGTTACGTTCATCTATCTTGATCCTGCTATTTCCTGACTATCCTGTCCTGTCTTTGTGAGGCACGCCATTGCTGCAAATGCATTGGCTACCTCATTCCAGTCTGTTTTATTGTGGACGCTTGCTGTCACTAAGTAGTGGCTAGTTAAGCAAGCGTTCATTCTGTCTACCTGTCCTGATCTCCTCAGTCCTGGTTTATGCGCTCAGCGCTACTTTGCGCTGAGACGTTATTACGAAAGTGTTGTTTGTGGCTGTTCGGATCTGCACCGGCTCTGTGCACCACAATCTCCTATTGGAGTCAGTCCTCTCCTCCACTAAACTGGGGATATCCTGATTCCTTGTGCTGGTGTGTGTACCTCCTTCACGTCAGCTTATGTGTTGCATGCTGACTGTGGAGATTACACCTCCAAGCTTAACACCAACTTTCAGTTGGCTGCATGAAATAGTTTTTTTTTTATAAAAAAAAACCCTCCCGCAGCCTCCCTGGCGATCTTAATAGAACGCCCGGGAGGTTAAAAGTTATCATATTGGTTTATTTATTTATATATACAGTGGCTTGCAAAAATATTCGGCCCCCTTGAAGTTTTCCACATTTTGTCACATTACTGCCACAAACATGAATCAATTTTATTGGAATTCCACGTGAAAGACCAATACAAAGTGGTGTACATGTGAGAAGTGGAACGAAAATCATACATCATTCCAAACATTTTTTACAAATAAATAACTGCAAAGTGGTGTGTGCATAATTATTCGGCCCCCTTTGATCTGAGTGCAGTCAGTTGCCCATAGACATTGCCTGATGAGTGCTAATGACTAAATAGAGTGCACCTGTGTGTAATCTAATGTCAGTACAAATACAGCTGCTCTGTGACAGCCTCAGAGGTTGTCTAAGAGAATATTGGGAGCAACAACACCGTGAAGTCCAAAGAACACACCAAACAGGTCAGGGATAAAGTTATTGAGAAATTTAAAGCAGGCTTAGGCTACAAAAAGACTTCCAAAGCCTTGAACATCCCTCGGAGCACTGTTAAAGCGATCATTCAGAAATGGAAGGAGTATGGCACAACTGTAAACCTACCAAGACAAGGCCGTCCACCTAAACTCACAGGCCGAACAAGGAGAGCGCTGATCAGAAATGCAGTCAAGAGGCCCATGGTGACTCTGGACGAGCTGCAGAGATCTACAGCTCAGGTGGGAGACTCTGTCCATAGGACAACTATTAGTCGTGCACTGTACAAAGTTGGCCTTTATGGAAGAGTGGCAAGAAGAAAGCCATTGTTAACAGAAAGCATAAAAAGTCCCATTTGCAGTTTGCCACAAGCCATGTGGGGGACACAGCAACCATGTGGGAGAAGGTGCTCTGGTCAGATGAGACCAAAATTGAACTTTTTGGCGAAAATGCAAAACGCTATGTGTGTCAGGAAACTGACACTGCACATGACTCAGAACACACCATCCCCACTGTCAAATATGGTGGTGGCAGCATCATGCTCGGGGGGTGCATCTCTTCAGCAGGGACAGGGAAGCTGGTCAAAGTTGATGGGAAGATGGATGGAGCCAAATACAGGGCAATCCTGGAAGAAAACCTCTTGGAGACTGCAAAAGACTTGAGACTGGGGTGGAGGTTTACCTTCCAGCAGGACAATGACCCTAAACATAAAGCCAGGGCAACAATGGAATGGTTTAAAACAAAACCTATCTACAGGATCTTCTCAAAAAATTAGCATATTGTGATAAAGTTCATTATTTTCTGTAATGTACTGATAAACATTAGACTTTCATATATTTTAGATTCATATACACACAACTGAAGTAGTTCAAGCCTTTTATTGTTTTAATATCGATGATTTTGGCATACAGCTCATGAAAACCCAAATTTCCTATCTCAAAAAATTAGCATATTTCATCCGACCAATAAAAGAAAAGTGTTTTTAAAACAAAAAAAGTCAACCTTCAAAT